>NC_090650.1:284942899-285243102 GCF_040937935.1 Hyperolius riggenbachi
TACACTATCCAGCCTGCCACTGCTATTTAAGAAACACCAACAAGTAAAAACCATTAGTAAATAAAAAAGTAAAAAAATAACCCCATTAAAAATTCACATTTCAATTATAAAAAAAAATGTTAAGTCCTGTGAGGCCTTACAGTACTGTACACTTTTTTTGTCCAACAAACTGTTTATTAAGAAAAACATTAAGTACCGCATATGTAATAAAGACAAAAACACGGAACGCATGCAAATGGATCCAATGTTAACCTATGGATCCGTTCACATCCAGAAGCTTTAGCGCTGCATTGGGGGCAATGAGAAAACAGAATGTTTCTTCACACTAGGGAAGAAATGGACCGTTCTAAATAGAAAAATACAATTTGAGGGTGGGGGTCTGGGGGGATGTGGGGAAACGGAATGGAAACAGAGTGGCAACGCAGTGAAAGCAGATCCGTTCGACTGGTGATCAGATCCATTTTCACGGATGCATTTGTCGCTCCAACGCAAATGTGAACCGGACTTTAGCCTATATTCTGTATATGAGACAAAAATGAGGACTCATTAGCCTACAGCAATAGTAATACAGGTGAAACTCGAAAAATTAGAATATTACGCAAAAGTTAATTTATGTCAGCAATTCAACCTAAAACGTGAACTGCTTGGCTATACTCTAGAGAAGTGCGAGGGGCAGTAAGCAGCAGCTCAGCCAAACTCCCAAGAGTAATGGGAGGGGTATCGAGAGTCAGCTCAGTCTCACAACTCCTCCCAGAATGCAACTTATTCCAAAGAAAATATCCTAGAATTCAAGCACAGGCCCAGACTCAAGGAAGTAAAAACTGTCCATACTTTAGGGTCATCAAGATTTTTTTTTTGTATTTGAGGAAAAGAAGTGATGTTTGATGAAGGAAAGCATAAAATAAGATATATTTCTTCACAATTCCAAAAGTTATCTAATTACTAATTTTACATGCTAAAGACAAACGATCCAGAGAGGCTTATAGTAAAGAGGGAGAAAAGGTTAAGTGGCATATGGTCAGTAAACAGCCTCTGTAAATTACGTTCCCCCCTTGGGAAGTGTCTGCCTGCTCCTCCTCGATCCTTCCTACACACATACGTTTGTACAGTATGGTTACATTGAGGTCAGTCAGATAATGCTTTCACCTCTCGGCACACTCTAGCACCTATATTCAGGGGGTACTTTAGTGGAATCCGAGGAGTACCTGAACTTTGCATAGTCACTCTATTATAATAACTTTTAAGATAAAAAAAAATAATATATAAATGAACTTGAATGCATATTTATAGTTAGTTCAAAGAATCAAAGACAGTTTGAAAAGTATTTATAAACAATAAGTGATTTCTGTTAACAAGAATGTATTTGTCAAGGCATACTTGAGATAATGTTACCCACAGCAGGGGGTTCTTGGCTAACACAATCATTAATAAAGGGGTACATGCTTTAATAGTGTTGCCCTAGAACACGAGTCTCTGAACTTGAGACCACCGGTATATAACTTGCTCTTGCTTTTTCATTCCTACAGTTCAATACTTCAGTACTTCAGTTCAGTTGGTAAACCAAGAGAATATGCACACAGGCAGGGCTGTCCAGAAGTAGAAATTAGAAGTAGAAATCCTCACATATGAATCATCCGTCAAACAGCATTACATCATGTTCTTTCCAAAAAGCTGATATAAGTATATGGTCTTCCCAAGCCATATTTTATCCTCCCGTCTGCATACCCTGCCCACTTGATGGCTACTCTTCTTATCTTACTTTAGCATTTCACCTCTATAAATCAAGTCACTATATACACAGCTGGTTATTTAGACTAGTGTGGGATGCTGTCAAAAATGTACCTCTTAGCACTACTGAATCCCTAAATCTGGTAAAATTAAACAAATTATTTATGAAAGCTAAGAAACAAAACCTAGAGTTTAAATGTAGGGCTCCCATTGTGTATTAACTGACTGTTCTGCTTAGCAGAGAATAGTTCAAGGTTCCAGCTCCACAACCTGCCCTGTGGGCCTAAGGAACCCACAGAATATTTGGCCTTCATGGATTGTTGGTGTCCCACCTCTTTCAGCTCTCAATAAAAGCTATTATAATTAACAATTGCAGTGCTATCATTGGGCTTGTGAACAGTAGCAAGAGCTGCACCTGAGGAACTTGAGGATCTCTTGAGTCCAGGCTTCTGACCGTAGGGCCTGGACTGCAACCCCCAGAAAAATATTATGCAGCAGAAATAATCTATCTGCATTCCACTTTCAGTACCTTCAACTAAGCAGAGTCAATTGACTAGTGGTATGAATGCAAATAGGTAAGATTAAGCACCTGCCTAAATATCTACTTGTAAATAAATCGTTGTTAATGCATACTTTTTTTTTCATTAAACACTTGGACTTTACCTGATTAAATAAAATAATTAAATTAACAGCAATGGATTTATTTTATTGAAATGTTGCTTCTCATATGTTAGCTCTTATTTGTTTGCCAAAAATAAAGGCAGTGTTGTACCCTATCTCTCAGTAAACAAAAGCTGTTCGCTGCCTTGTACAACAATCGGTATGACAGCAACTCCTGACTATCAGCCAGTTTCTTAAGGAATCACATAAAAATAAAATTGTTGAGCTGAATATGGTTGAGATGCCTTGGAAGAAATATAAGCATAATATGTATCCAACTGCAGTAAGATATTGTCCAAGAATGGCAATATGGAGAGGCAGACTGCATACAAGATGAATATGGTGTAGTAATAATTATTTGCCACTAACAGACAATGTTTTCATCCTTTTAATATACAAAAACCAGTGATATTATCCAAAGGAAAATGGTAGTTTCAACTGGACAATTTTGTGTTCTGGAAGATGTTGCCACTAGCATAAGTGACTTGTTCATTCACACCAGGTACACAAAGTTCATGTACTTCCGTCAATAAAGAGTTCAGTATAATTAAAACTCATTAGGCAGACATAAATTGTTCACTTCACCATGCTGGAGGTATGTATTCTCTTTAAACTGTCTGTGTACAGGTGTTAAAATAATCTTGTTTGTTGATGATGAACAACGTTGAAGACTACCTCCCTGGTTTAGGGGTGGATGTTCCAGTGTGACATTAAATGTCTTCTTAACTTTTGCAAACCAGATTTCTTTTCTGTCCAAATGTGCCCATCAACATCCTCAGGACAGTGTTCTTTTTCGAAGAGTATAAATGGTATCATCCTGATTTAAAACTTCTTGCTTTTTCCAAGAGAAGTTACTTATCAAATGAATGCAGTTTTGCCAAGTTTTCCCATACATTTAAAGATAATACACCTTCAGCCAAGTGAGTTTAACAACTCACATCTGCATAATTAATGTTTGACTCATTGTTGCCTAAAAGCCTTAACACACATGTACGAGGACTGTCACCCGATAGGGATCAGAACTCAATCCCTCAGTCGACAGTTCGGGTCCAATGGAGGAGGCCACACAAGAAGGAGCAACATGGAGCGAGTGGCTTGAGGAGTAGAACTATGCCCTCAGCCTGCACTCAGCCAAGATGAAACCGGCAGGCAGATTGCTCACCAACACATTGAGGAGGATTGGGATCGCTGTACACAAGCTAGATTCTCGCCCTGACCAGCTATCTTGGCCAAGAACCATCTATCATGTGTACGAAGCTTAAATTACTTATCTGTCCACATATATACAGGCACTTCCCTCACTGCATTTAACCTGGAGAAGTTGCTTTTGCTAGTTACAGTAAACCAAACCTATCCAGTTAAACTTCCTTTTCTGGTGTAAAAATGAAGCTGCAAGGATTTTGATTGGATGTTTAGAGCAATAGCTCCCCTTTTGCACTAGTTTTCCTCCATGCATTGGTCTTAATAAATCACTATATTGTGATCCAGATAGATGCCATCTAGTGTATGTACCAAGTGCAACAAATTAAGGGAATGCAAAAATAAAGCAGCCATAATATGTATTTTAAACTTTCATCACTTAATGCTCATAAGGTGCTCACCTTTGATATGCTTTATTTTTTCACAAAAAGATCACTAGAATACCCTCAACCCAATTAAATATAAAAAAGTCTAATTTACTTCCGTATCTCTGGACTGGAGATCATCACAGACCTTGTAAATTATAAGTAATTCTCTTGTGTTTTGATTTATTAAAATCATCTGATATTAGGCAAATAGATGTAACCCTCAACTGGGCCATGATGAATCATTAGCTAGGGGAACTAAAATGGTTGTTTTCAAGTTGAAGGAACTTTTATTAATAGACCTAAGAATGCTTATGAAAGAGTTCTCACATGTATCTGCCTACAGTTGCATAACTACTAACTCATATTTTAGCAATCGCCTGGTTTAACATTTCCAGGCAATGGTTATGCACAACTCCACACCACCTAATAAGCAGGTTTTTTTTTTTTTTTTTTTTTAAATCAAGGCAGGTCTACAGGATCTCGTATGTTGTCTATTGATTTCAGGTCAACAATGGTTTGGTTATTCAGGCCTTCTAAACTGGGGACTTGGCATGTTATCACAAACCTATGAGAGCTCTGCTACAAGTAGTTATGGGTTTGTACAGGTCTGCACCTAACTGGACGATGGCTTTCAGCTTCAAATCTGAAATTAAAAAGTTACACCTGGGACTGGGGATTTCATAAATGTGTAGGAATACAGTGGCATAGTGGATAGCACTTGCACCTTGCAGTGCTGGTTCCCCAGTTCAAATCCCAGCCAGGGAGCTATCTGTACAGAGTTTTCCTCTCACATCCCAAAAACATACAGATAAGATAATTGTGCTGCCCCTAAAACTGACATATGACTGTGGTAAGGATTAGAGGGACAGTTGGTGACACAACGATATACTTTGTAAATCGCTGCAGGAGATGTCAGCGTTACATAAATACTACAAAATAATAATAATAGCTTTAGAGAATAAGAACTTAACATGCAAGCATTTCATGTTGACTGCAATTGTTCTACTTAAACCATAGTTTAAAGTGCCTTCTTATGAAAACTACACTATTGAGACCTATAGAGGCACACCGCATAAACATAATAGACTGAAATAGAATGACAACGCATATGGGACTATAAGTGGACGACGCAATGAAAAACAGGTTTCCCTTTCTTATTTTTAGAATACATTTGTAAAATAATAAGGCTGCTTCAGGCCCAACAGATTAGGATTTGCTTTGTTCACCCAGCCATGCTGAATATGTTATGCAGTGAGGTAAAGACTGCACAAAGGAACAAAAGGGGTGCAGATTAATCAGACTTTACTGGTAATTATTGGTAATGTTAAGTCAGGAACCAATAATATGATTATTGAACATAACATATGTCAGTGGCTGCAAAGAAATAGCTATAGGTTCAGTCTTTTGTTATGTGTACCCATATAGGGCTTACAAGTCAATCCAGCAACTCTTCATTCTTACATTTATCACAGGTGCTAGTAAGTATCATCACAGTGGAATGTTTGATTGCTTGCTGTGTTTTCCAAAGTGTGTAAAAACAACACCTGGTCTCCCAGAGTACTTTGGGAGAAGAAGGCTTCATGACATCATAGTCTAGGCTAAACATTACTGGGAGGACGGTGTTACCAAAATAACAGCAATATATAGATGAAGGAAGTGTTCCTGATGATGAAACCAGGATCATTTAAGTAAAATTAGATATCCTGAATGTTGCATTAGAATCTTCTATTACTGTGCCTCATTAAAAAGCCTATTCAGTCAAAATTTAAAATTGTGTAGTTCCTTTTCTCAGAGAAAGTTATAATTACCTGATGGGTCTTTTCTTATGAATCACTCCTGGAGGCCCTTGTCTGCTGGCTTCCGGCCCATGCCCTTTCCCCTTGCAGAAAAGGTCTGTGGCGCCTCCATGGTAGATACAGAAAGCTCCACGGTACTTTTCTGCAAAGCCGGCAGATACAGGGCTCCAGGAGTGATTCAGAAGATAAAGACCCAGCAGATTATTTTAACTTTCTATTACAAGAGGATCTATAGAATGTTATACTTTGACTGAATAAGTCAGGCATGTCCAAAGTCCAACCCGCCGAGCCATTTCTGGTGGCCCCAAAGCTCTATACAGTTGTTAATTCCATTTAGCCTCCAGGCCCTATTTGCGGTGCCACATACAGGGGCCATCAGCAGTAACAGCCACTGATTAACAGCTGCCATTGTGCTAAATGCACAGTGTATACAGGTTATTTCACTTGGAAGGGTTTTGGCAAAATGTCACACGCATAGTGTACTTAACAGCAATCAGCAAAAATTGGGTTTAATTTTGATAGTTCGGCCCCCTAGCTCTCTAAAGAACATTGATATGGCCCTTGGCCTAAAAAGTTTAGACACCCCTGGAATAAGCTCTTTAAATCAATAAGTCAAAAAGGGTTTAGTCTTGCTGCCATGTAGTTGATGAGTTCCTTAGGATTGACGCCATCAATGTTATAGGAATGGTAGTGGCTAAAAACAGCATGGAGATAGACAGTGCTGACCAACAACTCATTTACTTACTACAATCCAGTGGTTCTGGTTGCCTAGCAAGTGACGATGGGCCTACCTTTGCCTGTCTCCTACAAGACAAAGGGCAGGGCTGGGTTCAAACATTACAAGCCTGTGCTTGCATGGATTTCCCTTACAACAAAAAAATAAACTTGGACAATTGAAATCCAAAAGCTTAACTCAACACAAATACATCAATAAATACTTTCCTGATGTGAGGTAAGCAATACAATGGGCTTTATTCAGAAAGCGGTGCTAAGTGTTAGCACGCTTGTGAAAAGCCCTTTCGCATGCCAAAAAAGGCCCTGCGCGGTGTGCAGTGCGCCAAAAACATCACGTGGTGCGACATTAATGATGCACCCTTCGCGTGAACCGTTGCCCCCGGTGCCCTGGAAACATTGCACCCAGTGTGACCATAATGTCGCATAGGGTGTGACGATAACGATGTTTCAGGTGCATCTAAGGGCCTGTACACACTGCTGCGCTTGCGCTGCGCTTTTCAAATCGCATGCGCTTTTTAATCGCAAGGTCTTTTAAAAAATAATGAAAATCATGGAGACCTGTACACACTGGTGCGATGCGCTTTACCTATTGTCATGAAGGCTTGCGATTTAAAAAGCGCATGCGATTTGAAAAGCGCAGCAGTGTGTACAGGCCCTAATGCGCCGTGTTTCCAGTGCACGGGGGGGGGCACGTTTCATGCGAAGACGTTAATGTTGCACCGCACACCGTGCGATCTCTAGACGTGCTAACTGGTTAGCACCCTAGTTAGCATGCCCAAACTCTTTAGGCGTGCTAACTGGGTTAGTGAATCAAGCCCAATGTGTGCTAAAGTCACATTTTGATTATGGGAAAATGGAAAACTCTCTAATGCGATGAAGCATGCAAGGCAGACTGTAAACACGCTAGACAAGTAAAGAAAACCAGTATAGATTCATGTAGCATGAATCCTGTTATTTGCCATAGCTGAAACAATCATCATAAACTCTTGCAGTCAATGTGACAAGACCTCAAACTAAATTGCTAAATTGTAAAGCAACAATTCAATACAGTACTGACTGACCCTTATAAAATAAATTATGCATAAGAACACAGTATGCGTGTACTGTCTGGTTAGGTTGCTATTCATGATAAAAAGCTCAGGATATATATATATATATATATATATATATATATATATATATATATATATATATATATATATACATACAGTGGCTTGCAAAAGTATTCGGCCCCCTTGAAGTTTTCCACATTTTGTCACATTACTGCCACAAACATGAATCAAATCTATTGTAATTCCATGTGAAAGACCAATACAAAGTAGTGTACATGTGAGAAGTCAAAACGAAAATCATACATGATTCCAAACATTTTTTAAAAATAAATAACTGCAAAGTGGGGTGTGCATAATTATTCAGCCCCCTTTGGTCTGAGTGCAGTCAGTTGCCCATAGACATTGCCTGATGAGTGCTAATGACTAAATAGAGTGCATCTGTGTGTAATCTAATGTCAGTACAAATACAGCTGCTCTATGACGGCCTCAGAGGTTGTCTAAGAGAATATTGGGATCAACAACACCATAAAGTCCAAAGAACACACCAGACAGGTCAGGGATAAAGTTATTGAGAAATTTAAAGCGGGCTTAGGCTACAAAAAGATTTCCAAAGCCTTGAACATCCCACGGAGCCCTGTTCAAGTGATCATTTAGAAATGGAGGGAGTATGGCACAACTGTAAACCTACCAAGACAAGGCCGTCCACCTAAACTCACAGGCCGAACAAGGAGAGCGCTGATCAGAGATGCAGTCAAGAGGCCCATGGTGACTCTGGATGAGCTGCAGAGATCTACAGCTCAGGTGGGGGAATCTGTCCATAGGACAACTATTAGTCGAGCACTGCACAAAGTTGGCCTTTATGGAAGAGTGTCAAGAAGAAAGCCATTGTTAACAGAAAAAGCATAAGAAGTCCCGTTTTCAGTTTGCCACAAGCCATGTGGGGAACACAGCTAACATGTGGAAGGAGGTGCTCTGGTGACGAGATGAGACCAAAATGGAACTTTTTGGCCAAAATGCAAAATGCTATGTGTGGCAGAAAACTAACACTGCACATTACACAGAACACACCATCCCCATTATCAAATATGGTGGTGGCAGCATCATGCTATTGGGGTGCTTCTCTTCAGCATGGACAGGGAAGCTGGTCAGAGTTGATGGGAAGATGGATGAAGCCAAATACAAGGCAATCTTGGAAGAAAACCTCTTGGAGTCTGCAAAAGACTTGAGACTGGGGCGGAGGTTCACTTTCCAGCAGGACAACGACCCTAGACATAAAGCCAGGGAAACAATGGAATGGTTTAAAACAAAACATATCCATGTGTTAGGATGGCCCAGTGAAAGTCCAGATCTAAATCCAATCGAGAATCTGTGGCAAGATCTGAAAACTGCTGTTCACAAACGCTGTCCATCTAATCTGACTGAGCTGGAGCTGTTTTGCAAAGAAGAATGGGCAAGGATTTCAGTCTCTAGATGTGCAAAGCTGGTAGAGACATACCCTAAAAGACTGGCAGCTGTAATTGCAGCAAAAGGTGGTTCTACAAAGTATTGACTCAGGGGGCTGAATAATTACGCACACCCCACTTTGCAGTTATTTATTTGTAAAAAAATGTTTGGAATCATGTACGATTTTCGTTCCACTTTTCACGTGTTCACCACTTTGTATTGGTCTTTCACGTGGAATTCCAATACAATTGATTAATGTTTGTGGCAGTAATGGGACAAAATGTGGAAAACTTCAAGGGGGCCGAATACTTTTGCAAGCCACTGTATATCATAAAACTGTATGCTAGTAAGCATTCACTTCTGATTCATGAGCTACAACTGGCGGTTAAAGTGGACCTGAACTCTTGCACGGGACAGAAGGAAAACATAGAGAAATGCATTTAGAGAATTTAGCCTGTCTATTTACCCCTTATCTGTGTCTAATCACAAGCTGTAATTTGATCCTTTAGCTGTGTCAGCTGGCTGCCACGGCAGGGAGGCTGATATGAAAGCACGGGATGTTACCAATATGTCTGCTTCCATGAAAGCAGGAAGTACATATACTTCAAATGTATTGCATGATTTGTATCAGCTGTAACAAAGAAATGTTTTTCTTTAAAGGTTATTATGCTGAGCAGAGCAGAAAAAGAAGTTCTGAGTTCAGGTCCGCTTTAAAAAAATCTAAAGATTTAGATTTTTTTTTATCTTATACTGCACAGTTTTTGTTACAATTTAGATTTAAAATGATGACTTAATTGCTACAAGGTTAATACACACAACACGCCATGTGAAGACACTTTTTTTTTGTAATGAAATATCCTGTTTATTTTGAATAAACAAAGTTATATACAGAGTCAGCTTGATTTTAAAAACAATTTTCAAATGAATCTTGATTTGATAAATTAATATAAAAAGGTAACATTTGCAGTAATAATATACTGTACATTAGGAGGATCAACAGCTGTCGGCATCAGCAGCGGTGTTGTGTGGCGCCCATCTCACACCATGACTGCCAAACGTCAAACAGCACAATCATATAATGCCCAGATTGCAAAGCAACAATTAACTTACAATGAGATGATAAACACAATTGCCAAATAGTATAGTATCATTTAGTAATAGTATCAGATGTGTGATCTGAGTACAACTTAAAAAACTCAGTTGCATTGATTCACTGGCCACGTAACAGCTACCAATCATGCAAGTCAGATGCATACATCATTTTTATCAGGTTTTGAAATAATTTTAAAACTGGTTACCAGTCCAGTTGCTGTAAAAAGGTTGTTTCAGCCATTAGTTTACTTGTCCTTGCCAAAACAATACTATGTGTCTGTTAGCCTCATGCAACCTTAGGACCTCTGCAGCATAAGATCCTCTCATTCTTTTATCTACATTGAAATTAACATGCAAGCTTCGCCATGCAGAGCTGCACTGTCATACTCATTTATAATGACAGTTGTTGGATCATGCTTTCCAGTGGTGCATGTAATAGCTTTTGGATGTACAATGCATTCTACAGAAAAGCACTTTTTTTTTTCAGAGCATCAGGAGATTTGAAAATAGCCAGAATGATAAGGCTCTGTGATTATTTTAACCAAGCATCTTAAACTTTCTTGCAGGAAAACCTCATTATCTCCCTTCTCCCTAACATATATCAGACTTTTAGCTTCTATTTACTTTTCAGGAACCTGAATTCAACAAGCTTTCGACAAACCCTTTTGCATAGATAATAATTCAAGTGTGTTTAACTCTTGCTGTACTTGAAAACAGAAAGGGACTTTAGATAATTTCTTAGTAGGGCTAGTACTATATGTGTATATGTTTATCTCATTATGTCACATGTCACTTTAGGTATGCTTTAAAAAGAGATGATCAATTCTCGCAATATAATCCCTACTCCGATAACAACTCATGGAGAAGCACTTTATCAGAATATCTTGTGGATAGTTTTTATTTTCCTGACTGGTTGCTCAAGATCACCCTACAAGACGCAAAAGGTGTATGCAATCACATGATCGTGATCAGCCAATCAGAGAAGTATAAATTGTTTACCTTATAAATTACTGATGTGCTTCTCTGTCAAATGTCCTTGCAAATGGAATTCTACAAGGAGAACTGATCAGCTCTACTCTTCATCAACAAAATTTCTTGTTGTCCATAGTAACCAGACAGTTTCTTCCATACCATTTCTAAAATAGCTATGGATGAACGTAATGACTAATCTCTATAGTTGCCTTGTCAATTTGTTAATCAGTTCATTAAGGCAAATGACATTTGTGAAAACACCTATAAACTGAAACATGTGCATTGTAAAAAAAAAAAAAAATCCAGACTTAAAAGAAACAAATAACTGGAACATGTAGTTTTCCCTACACTGCTTTCATTTCATACATATCCATGTTATCAGACATATGATACAATACAATACATAGAGTATGCATTTTAAAGGACCACTATTGTGAAAAATTGTAACATTTAAAATACATGCAAACACATACAAATAAGAAATATCTTTCTTCCAGAGTTAAATGAGCTATAAATTCCCTTTCTCCTATGTCGCTGTGACTTACAGTACATTATAAAAAGCTGACAAATCTAATGCCTGGTACACCATGCAATTACCCGTCAGATAGATGGGTCGATTCAATTATTTCCGACAGGTCCAATCTGATTTCCAATCTTTTCCGAAAATCGATCAAAAAACGTTAGGAAATCAGATCAGACCTGTCGGAAACAATTGATTTGACAGGAAATTGCATGGTGTGCACCACGCTTGACAAGTTTTGGACTATTCTATCTCCTCATGGGAGATTTTCAGTATTTCCTGTATTTTTTACAAAAGTACTCCCTAGAAAGGATCTATACAAAATGCCAGCCAGACTCCCTACTCACGTCAGCCCTATTTTGTCAGTTGGACTAAGCAACAGTCATTCGGCAAGTGTTTTTGAAAATAAAGAAAACCATGAGATTCCCCCATAAGGATTTAGACTGTTCCAAATTTGTCCGATTTTTACTGCCTACTGTAAGTGCCAGCAACATGAAAAAAAGGTAATTTACAGCACATTTTACATTTTATAAATATGTATAAACATGGATTTTAAATAAAAATTTTTTTTTTTTTTTGCAATAGTGGTCCTTTAAGGAAATAACATACAAGTAGACGACAATGCAATGTAAGTAAGTGTAAAAAAAAATCATATTCACAAAAAAAAATACTTAATCTCATAAATACACAAGTATTCTTCAATAAAATATAATCAAATATACTAGATACCAGTAACCAAACTATTCACCCAAGCGAGAAACACACCACTGAATATTGCTATGCTGACTATACTGCTTTCGTAACAGGTTGCACTTTATGCCAGGATAAAAAGATGAGATTATATGGCCTGTGTGTGAAGTAGATATGCTAAATTCATGGGGAGGAAAATACAACTGGCTTCTGGCTGATAGGTGTCAGACCCCTGTCCTGGAATGGTTTGTCAGACAAGATTCTTTGTTACTTTGACAACCACACCCATAACAACAGCAGCTGTTATTTGGTCCTAGGTTCGACTATCTTCCTGCCAAAACATCGGGTGAGTTCTTTCTTCCTATCCCCACCCATTGCTCCTGGCCCACCCTGGGTGAGAAGATAATGCTACTCATGAAGACATATAATTTGCTAAATTTGATTAAATGCAAAAAGAAAAGAAAAAAAGCCAAGCTGTCTGCAGTTAAGTGTGTTTCTGGCACCAACAAGGGTGTTTGTGAGAGGGAGGTCAGGTAGTATGTTTTTCAAATTAGGCAGAACAAAACAAGCAGTTCTTTTCTAACAAAACTGCAACTCTCCCTTTTTCCCCCCAGGAGTGTTTTAGAAAATGTGGAGTCTTCATCTTTCTCACAGTAATCACAGTACTGCACTGGACTCTTTGTGCTTTAACAAAACTGCAAACACCCAGCTTGAGAAACATAAGAGACATATTCATGAGTCATTATGTTACCATTGGCTGGCAGATAGGTGAATTGCTGGTACTGGCTTCTTTTCCTCTTCCCGTTACAGACGTAAAAATTGACTTGAACTGGGCTGGATATTCTCTGGTTGCGAAATGGTGGGATCTCTACAACTAGTGTACTCTGTAACAAAAAGTAATAGACTGTTCATGAGCAGGAAATTTACATTTTATATTCATTTATGCTAATTGCTGGGACCTGCTTTACCTCAGTGAGGTTGAGACTCTCATAGTCATGTTATTTCTGCATTTATGATTGATGCTTTATGTAGGTGTAGATATTAACTAATGATGGTGCAACCCCTTCTGAGAGTGACACACTACTAAGGCCTCCAAAGAAAAAGGGGGAGGGGAATGTGAAAGGAAACCAAGATCCATTATAGTATAGTAAGTTTGTGACAACGGGACAATGTGTATAATTATACTCACATATGTGTGTCACAGAAGTGGCGCAACATCAGTCTGGTGGGGAGAATAACCCCTGACCCCACTCAAGTTAAATAAAAAGTCACCCTCTGCAGTTATGGACAAAACAACAAAGGGATATACCCTCCACATGAGGTGGTATAATTATATATATGGTTCAGAGGCACCAAAGTGAAATAAAATGATTAAAAACAATTTAAGTTAATAGAGGTACCTCCTCCCGGAGAAAAAAAAACTTAATGGGGAGGTGAAGAAATGTAATTTAATCCAAATGAACAAAACAAGACTGAAATGCGTACTCGTTGTGTCACGTGAGACGGCGTGAAAGTGCCAGCGTATTACATGCTAGCACATCCTGATGGCCTGTCACGTGTGCCCGTAACAAGGAAGGGAGGGAGGAGGACAGATGGAATTTTAGAAATGCAACCCACGGTCTGCAGCATGAGGCCCGGACCACGTAAAGTTTGCAAAGCCCTGCGCTAGGCTCTACTACAGCCTGCTATGGCTCATTTGAGATTTTACTCTCTTTATATGCCTGA
This sequence comes from Hyperolius riggenbachi, assembly GCF_040937935.1. Taxonomy (NCBI): domain Eukaryota; kingdom Metazoa; phylum Chordata; class Amphibia; order Anura; family Hyperoliidae; genus Hyperolius; species Hyperolius riggenbachi. Next base: position 284,956,881 of record NC_090650.1, read on the forward strand.
AGAAGCGGGAACCTAGAAGAAATGCATTGCAATCTATGAGAGTTTTGTTCACTTGGATCAATGACCTCACCATTAAGTTATTTTCCCTGAGAGGAGGTAAGTTTACCTTTATCTCCTCTAATTTTAAACGGTTTTTAATCATTTTATTTAACTTTAGTGCCTCTAAATCATGTACACAGCAATACCACCAAAATGTTTTTAATTCAATATTATTTATGGATATTGCTATGTAGCTCCAACCCGTAGAGCTCCAAATATACAAGACTGAAAACTCTCAGTGACAATATATGACTTGCTGGGAAATCAGATTTCATCGTAATTAAAAAAAAGAGAGAGTACATCAGGTATGACTTGTCCTACTCCCTTCTCTCTCATCCATGCAAATAAACAATGCATTTTAGAGTTAGAAAGGGTGCCTCTAGATACGCAGTTAATGTAGGGCTTTTTTTAGATAGCGTATGAGGCGCTACAAACAAATCATTTATAGGTAAAACAAAGTTTTACTAACATAATTAAAAAATACGTGGAAATTAAAATAATAATTAAATAAGACTGACTCATACCTAGTACAGTATGCCTTTCACTACCAAGCAAAATATAATATAGGAGACAGTCAGGTTTGAAAACACATGGGCTAACAGAACTCTGAAGACAAAATCATGTTTGAATGTATCCCACAGATGTCCTGTCTGTGCAGGAGTGCCCCAGTTCAGTAATTTGTTGTGACAGGGAGGCAAGCAGTAGCACAGGCTGGCTTGCCTAATGCAGACCATGTGCAGAATGTAGAAAAGTATGCATAAGGTAAAGTACAGCCCATGACATATGTGATTCATTACACAGATTAAAATATTAGACTACTACAAATAATAATCACTGTTGGCTGTCCTTTAATTTCTCGTTTTCTTACTTAAATTAAACCTATGTCAGATTAAATTCTGCACAGTACAGCAAGCTGCTCCTACCTGGCAGACAACATTGCCTCTAGGCCTGGCCTAATGTGCTCAATGTTACCACTAGGCCTGCTACCATAACTGCAAATATCTACTGACTGCAAATAGCATAACTTATGAACAGGTCAAGAAAAGCAAGAGCGATATCTCTTCTCTAATCATACTTACAGGCTTATACATTTCTTTATCTGTTTTTGCTTCCATTTCCCATACATGATGGCCATCTACAACAAAATGAAGAAACAGGGAAATTGTTACAATGAGTACACAATTTCCTCAACCCCCTAAAATGTACACCGCATTCTTTTTACATATAGTAAAAGGGATTAGTAATATTCTTAGTTTAGACTAGGCCCCTTATACAATTCTGCTTTTCTCCTCAGTGACATTTTCACACCTTATCAATAAAATGTATTTTAAAGTCGACCCAAACTCTTGCACAGGACACAATAAAAAGTCTTCATTCCACACATACATTGCTTAGAAATTCACAACTTTGCTTACAAATTCACTGCTGCTGTGTTATTTGTGTATTTAGCCAGATCAAAGTGTCTTATCAGTATCTGTGAATACTCTCTCTCATACAGCTCTCTCCTCATATATAAACACTAAAGGTGGCCATACACTTATAGATTTGCAGCAAATTCAATCATCAGAAAGATTCCTGTCAGATGCCTGTCAGGTTGAATCTGACAGGAATGTATCTGTCAGCAGCTGATCAACCTAGATTTTCCATCCAAACTTATCGAGCAAATCGATCAAAATTAGTTGGAAATCGATCAGACGATCAATCATGCTTCCTGTTGCATAGATTTCTAGCCAATTCGAACAGAAATTAATCAGTGTATGGGCCACTCAAGGCTTAACCCTTGCAATGCCCCCTTGAAAGTGAACTCTAGTTAAAGATTTAGTTTTTTTTTAGGATTTACATAAATCGTAAGGAAGATTTTTTATCCCCATAAAGGTTATTATGCTGTAGCTAATCCTTTAGAGAAGAGAAGAATTTCAGAGTTTAGTTCGACTGTAAGCTATCAGCAAGCAAGAAAATGAACAATTTTGACAGTACTTTTACCTAGTTTTTGGTACTTTTTCAATTGCAAAGTCCTGAAAAGTTATTTTAAACAGAAGATGAAAAATTATCTCTTAGGGTCCTTTTACACTATCAGTTGCTCTCAGTTATAGCTGATTTTCAAAGTAATGTCTATGTTTTCCTATGGCTCAGTTCCCACTATACACGTTTTAACTGAAGGCTTTTTCACAATGCACTGCTATGGAGAGAAAAAAAAAACGCGTACTAATGCATACCAACACATAGGGCTTGATTCACTACCCGGCGCTAAGCCCTAATAGATAGTTGGCGCAAACCACAGCGTTAGGTGGTTTGCGCCCATAGAACCACCCAGACTGTGTGCAGCGCGGCAACCTAGTTATAGTGCGCAATGCGATGATATCGGCGCATCCCGCTGCCCTCTAAACGTTGCACCCGTTGCGACGAAAACGGTGCAATGGGTGCGACATTTAAAGGGCAGTGGGATGCGCCGTTATCGTCGCATCGCGCACTATAACTAGGCTGCCGCGCTGGGTGGTTCTGTGCTCGATGTAGGTTTGCGGGCTATTAGTGCCCGCAAAGCTACTTATGGGGCACTAAGTGGCTTTGTGAATCAAGCCCATTAAAGGGACTCCGAGCTCAGCCAAAAAATGAAAGTTGTACTCACCTGGGGCTTTCTTCAGCCCAGTGCTGGTCGGGAGGTCCCACGACGGCGTCCTGGCTCCTCTGCATGTCCCCGCTACGGAATGGCTGACCAGCCGCAGCCCGGGCAACACTCGGCCGAGTGTCTGGCTGCTCCTTCTGCGTATGACGCGGCTGACGTCACACGCCGGCCGCCTCGCTTCATAACGGCGGCCGGCATGGCAGTACGGCGCATGCGCGCTTTAAACGCGCATGCGCAGTACTGCCACGCCGGCCGCTGTGATGACGCGAGGCGGCCGGCGTGTGACGTCAGCCGCGTCATACGCGGAAGGAGCAGCCCGACACTCGGCCGAGTGTCGCCCGGGCTGCGGCCAGTCAGCCATTCCGGAGCAGGGACATGGAGAGGAGCCAGGACGCCGTCGTGGGACCTCCCGACCAGCACTGGGCTGGAGAAAGCCCCAGGTGAGTACAACTTTCATTTTTTGGCTGAGCTCGGAGTCCCTTTAAGTGTAAAAGAGTACTTAGGAGGAAACGTAGCAGAAAAAGTCAAATAATTAAGGGCCCAGGAAGCGTATGCTGACTAAGGATGATCTAATAACTAAAAGACTTAGAAAATAATTTTCATCAAACTTTTCAGCACTCTACAATTGAAAAGTAACAAAAAGTACTGACACAATTATTATGAGTATTTTCTTGCTTGCTGGTGGCTTAAAAGGCATTGGGCCATATGCAATTAACTTTTTCACCTGGGTTTTCTCCTAGGAGAACATTTTACATTTTCTATTTTAAATAATTTTCTGTCACTTATCAACTGAAAAAGTACCAAAAAATAGGCGAAAAAGTACTATCAAAATTAAGTTTAAGTATCTTCTTGCTTGCTGCTGGTTTAGAAGCCATTTTATGGACAAGTTTGAAAATATCACCTTGGAGAAAACTCAGGAGAAAAAGTGTATCGCATATGGGCCCATATGCAATTAACTTTTTCTCCTGAGTTATCTCCTGGGAAATAATTTTTCATCTTCTACTGAAAATAATTTTTCAGCATTTTACAATTGAAAAAGTAACCAAAACTTGGTGAAAAAGTACTGTCACATTATTTGCAGTATTTTCTTGCTTGTTGTTGGTTTAAAAGTCATTTTATTGACAAGTTGTGAAAATATCACCTTGGAGAAAACGTAGGTGAAAAAGTGAATTGCATATGGCCCATGGACTATTATATGTGAAATTATCACCTAGGAGAAAACTTAGGAGAAAAAGTAAAGTAAGGCCCTTAATTACCAATAGTATGGAAAGGAAATATAAGTGCCAGTGATTGCCTTTAACAAGTATACGTTCAACTGAAAAGGTCCTCACCAGCCTTGAGGCAGTAATATGCAGCCCACAATTTGTAGGTTACTTGGCTACTTTAAACATTGATTGCCACAAATGGGTCATTTAGGAGTTAAAAAGTAAGTTTTCAAAGAGGTTAGTAAGAAAAAAAATCAAGGCTCAGTCTCTGTAGAAAAATACAGCCAATAGAAAATATAATTTCCCCTTTGAATTTTTTGGGCAGGCAGCAGACATGCTTTGTTTACATGTGGCAGCTGAAGAGCTTCCCATTGTATTCCTTCCCATGTTGGAAGCTGAAGAGAAGCCTCCTCCTCATCCACCCCTGCCTAATCCTCCTCCAGAATAGCAACAGCAAAGGAAGAAGGTGAGAGAGAATATAGCTGACATTTGGTAAGCCCTTGTGTACTAAAGAAGACCGGGCAGCAGAAGTATTTACTCCTTTACTGGCAGGAGTTGGCCCATCTTCAGTCCCATAAACTGGATGCTGTGTAATGGCCAGTTATTTAGCCACAGGCATGTGAACAAAACCCTGTTATTGCTTGCTTAAAGCATCTGATAGCGGGAAATAATAATAACTATTGGCAGTATTATTCCACAAGACAACTCAATTCCTTTTAACTGACACAGAGTATTTGATGAGCAAACTTCAAATAGGTACACATTGTCAATAGACGCCAGAGTAGCAGCCAGCCACAAAGTCATTTTTCTCAGGAAAGGTCAGTGAATAAGAATGCATGTTCAGTCCAGCTGAGAAGTCTTCTTTTCTGTGGAGTAGGAAAACTCCTAGAGCTGTGCTGTCTCTAGGGGAAAACAATGGCAACTGACTGGGAAAATCTAACACCGGGAACGGATTTCTCTCTTAGGTAAAGTCAGGGATGGGCAATAGGCGGGCCTACATAGATCCAGTCATTTCCAAATCAAACAATAAATTACTCAATGAATGATAAATAAAATAAAATGATGTCTGTACTTTAGTTCTTTAGTGATAATAACAATAAGAAACAGGTGTAAGCACTGAAAACTAGAGATGGCTCTAACTTCCAATTTTTGGTTTGCGAACCTCGAACGCGAACTTCCTCAAAAAGTTTGGTTTGCGCAAACTTTTCGAACTGCAATAGACTTCAATGGGGAGGCGAACTTTGAAAACTAGAAACATTTATGCTGGCCACAAAAATGATGGAAAAGATGTTTCAAGGGGTCTAACATCTGAGTTTTTGCATGGAGGAGTGGGATACATGCCAAAAGTCCCAGGGAAAAATCTGGATTTGACGCACAGCAGCGTTTTAAGGGCAGAAATCACATTGCATGCTAAACTGAAGGCCTAAAGTGCCTTAAAACATTTTGCCTGTGTATACATCAATCAGGTAGTGTAATTAGTGTACTGCTTAACACTGACAGACCAAACTCACTGTGTAACGCACCGCACACAGCTGTTTGTGTAGTGACGGCCGTGCTGGACTGGTGCGCACCATGACGAAAGTGCAGGTGATGGCGGCTTTCAAGCCCATATGGTCGCCGGGCTGAGGTAACTCAATGACAGAACAGTGACTGTCCAGCTGATCGAATTTGGTCTGTCCACAATGAAGCAACGACCTTATTATCTTGGGTGTGCCCCCCACTAAACACTTATATAGCCGTCGGTCATTGCTTCTTTGTGATACGCAAGCCCCTTCCCCGCGGCAAGGTAACGATCACGAAGGGGAATTGACACATGTACATGCCTTTTGTTTTGTTGTTGCAGCTGCAGTGCAGCCAGAAAAATTAGACAGGCATGTAAACGCACCAGAAAAATTATTATAGTGGCCGCTGCTAGCAGCAGCCTTAAAAATTCAGGAATCCGCCTGGAGTCCTGGACCCTGTTGGTGGTGGAGGAGAAGGCAGTCAAGCGGCCTACAGGCAGAGATGCTGTGTGGGGAGCGACTTAGTCTTGGGGCAGGCAGTCACACGGCGTGCAGGCAGAGATGCTGTGTGTGAGGACTGACTTAGTCTTCGGGCAGGCCTGACTGTGCTTTGCAGACCACGTGGTCAGATGGACCCTTGACTCAATGCTGTGTGCCAGAGATGACACCACTTGCCTTTCAACATCACGGTACAGTTTGGGTATCACCTTTTTTGAGAAATAATTGCGGCCTAGTATCTTCCACTGCGGTGTGTGGCTTTGCTTTTGTGTGCTGCTTTTCCTCAGGTGGTCATCCCATTGCAGTTTGTGCTCTGTCATCATGTGCCTTCGTAAGGAAGTTGTCCCTACACGGGTCTTGGTCTTTCCATGGCTCAATTTTTGGTGGCAGAGAGTACAGAGGGCATTGCTCTCATCTGAGGCAGACACACAAAAAAATTTCCACACCGCTGAGTCCTGGGGTGATGGCACTTTGGTGGTGGCGGCCGACTGAGTGTTAAGTGGGGTGCCAGAATCAGAGCAGGAGGAGGAAGATATGTCACTGTTACGTGCGGAAGCTGAGGAAGATGAGGTGTTCTGTGTTAAATAGTCAACTAAGTCCTGACAATCTTGGGGGTTAATGGCACGCGCCTTCTGAACACTGTACTTTGGTCCAGGGCCGCACGGAATCACGACAGCATGATCTCGAACAGACCTGCCGGGTGGCCTGCCTCTGCCTGTTTTGCCCATATTGGGGGGATGAAGTGAAAGATATGCACTGACTTGACTAATACAATGTGCAATCACACAGTGAACAGGTATGCAGTGACTGGTATCAATACAGTGTGTAGCTGTCACACACACAGGTACCGTGAACAGGTGCAGTGACTGGGGGTATATAACACTGCGTGCGCTCACGTACGTAGATGCGCTGAACAGGTAGGTATGCAGTGATTGGTATTACAAATGTGCAGCTGTCACACACACACACACACACACACACACACACACACACACACACACAAAGGTACCGTGATCAGGTGCAGTGACTGGTGGTATATAACACTGCGTGCGCTCACGTAGGTAGGTGCACTGAACAGGTAGGTATGCAGTGTTTGGTATTACAAATGTGCAGCAGGTAGTCACTGAATGTGCTGGGCCTGGCAGTGGCACAGTAGGAATTACCAAGGGGCCAAGGTCCAGCAGCTGCGACAGACTGATGGCTGTATATGCAACACAAGTGTCTGTGGGACACACACACAAAAAAAAAAAATAGATCACAAGAACAACATTGGCTCTCAAAAGAGCTGTTAAGGATGAGGAGTGCTTTTTAGCAATAAGTATCAGCAAGGAGCAAGCTAACAAGCCTAACACAAGAGCCTAACTAAGCTTTCCCTATGTCAGCAGGTTTTCTGGGCGGGGGGGGGGGGAGGGGCGTCCCAGGAGGGAGCGTAGCCTAATTGGCTACCCTGCGTCTGCTGACTGTGATGTAGAGGGTCAAAGTTGACCCTAATGATGTAGTATAGGTGGCGGGTCGAACTCGCATATAGTTCGTGGTTCACCGCAAACGCGAACCACCGAAGTTTGCGCGAATCGGTTCGCGGTCGAACCGTTCAGGCCATCTGTACTAAAAACATGACATGATTGAAAAATCTGTGAAGATTTAGTGATTTCTCTCTTTCTTTAATGAAAAAAACAAGTGTGTTGCTACATGCCTGCTCCAGTAACACAACAGCTAAATGCAGAGTACAGCAAAAGACACTTGCCAAATATTGTACCTTACACATAATAGAGGATCCTATCAAAAGCATTAAAACATAACTTTTAATTCATTAATATAAAATGGCTGTTTTTGATCATGACTTTATTACATACACATGGTGGGTTGTTTTTAGTGTCTGTCCACAGTAATCTATTTTATTCAAAATATTTTTTTTAGATATTCTGTGGTTTACAACCCAAGACCATGGATAGATATATGCGGAATTACTTTAACATATTTTTCTTTATATGTAAAAGTAATCCAGCATATATCTATCCATGGTCTGGGGTTGAAAACCACAGAATATCTAAAAAATCTTTTGAATAAAATAGATTACTGTAGACAGACACTAAAAACAATCCACCATGTGTATGTAATAAAGTCATGATCAAAAACAGCCATTTTATATTAATGAATTAAAAGTTATGTATTGCTTTTGATAGGATCCTCTATTGTGAATAATATATAAATCAGAAGTGTGTATTGTGTAAAATATTGTACCTATCATAAACAGAGAGCTGTATTTGTTTCCCAGTCTATACATACACAGGACCTTGCCAACGTAAAGCTGGCCCTACACTGGTCGATGTGGCCAACAGATAGATACCTCTCAGATCATTATATGATCTAATTCCTCCACACACTACACACAGATTTTCAATAGATTTTAGTATGAAATCAATTGACAATCTGTCTGCACAGCCTGCTGGGTCCCCAGGTCTCTGAATCCCCCCAGCTGTGCAGTGTTAAGGTGCGTACACACTCGCAAAAGCAGCCAACGACCGGTCCGGATCGTTCAGGAACAGCCTTTACAGTCCGCCGACAGTGCATACACACACACTACAGTCTGCTGAAAATCTGCCCAGCGGGAGGTGTCGACTGACCCGTCGTTGGCTGCCGTAGCGCGTGTGTACGCACCTTTACTCTCACCTGTCTGCCAGTGTTTCCTCCCTATGTCTGTATGTTATGTATGTATGTTCTCTCCACCACTGAGGCGTCTCCACCTCTTCCCTCACAGGGAGCTGTGTGTCACGTGACTAAACACTAGAGGCCAAATACTAGGAGCACCGTGGCAAGTACCTTGTGTGACCACTAGAGGCCTGCAGTGTGTGCCCTTTGGTGTTTCTCCTGTGATGCACAGCTCCCTGGGAGTAAAGAGACAGGAAGAAGCCCCGTTGCTGCATCGGTTGGCCCAAAATCGTCCAGATATCGATTAATAATATCAACTAGTGTATGGCCACCTTTAGACTTCATCCATGTAAACTATTTAACGTACAGACAGAGATTTCTATTGTTCTTGTGGACCCCATGACAAGATATCTCCATCATAATTCCCAGATCTGTTCCTGACAAGCTTCAAATTACCCTCCTCTTCAGTGATAATCACAATTTCCTTTTGGAATCTACAAAAAAAATAAGTAGAAAAAAAATCTAACAGATACAATAGGGGCCTCTAAACTGGGACTGCAAGCAATCTCACCAAAGTCCCCATGAGACATTAGAGAACCTTAAAGGACAACTAAAATGAGAGGTATATGCAGTCTGCCATATTTATTTCCTGATGATCCTCTGCCTATAATACTTTTAGCCATAGACCCTGAACAAGCATTTGCAGATCAGGGCCCATATGCAATTCACTTTTTCTCCTGAGATTTCTCCTTGGTGATTTTTTTCATTCCGTGTTATAAAATGCCTTTTAAACCACCAGCTAGCACTGTACTCCCCAAAAAAATGTAATAGTACTTTTCACTAACTTTTAGGAACTTTTTCAGCTGTGAAATGCTAAATCAGTTATTTTAAAGATAACACAAAAATTATCTCCTAAGAGATAACTCAGGTGAGCGGGGCCATAATCCCGCACTGAAGATTGGAGCACTCCAACGTCCTGACTATCCAAGGGAAGACCGTGACTGGTGTGCACGCTGAAAGTCTGTGGACCCGGGGCTCACCTCTCCAGACAGCCTGGTCTTGGATCGAGACCCGGCGATCTCTGGATTACTTCAACCAGCGGATTCTCAGCACCTACTCTAAGAGGGCGGTGAGACGGTCACTAGGTAAGTCCTGCTGATACAGGTGAAGAATGCCAGTGCTAAGTTAGCCGCAGAAAGCCTCTGAATTTGTCCGGTCATCGGAGTTATAAATAGTGTACTGGACTTTCCAAGATCACGTGTTAATACTCTCCGTCCCCTCTCCCACACAGAAGGGTTGCCAACCAATCAGTAGCGGTACCAAGTTTGAGTGGAGTTTGGGAGAATGGGTTGTACCGTGATTGGTAGTGTGGGAGCACTCCAATTATAAGTGTTTTTAGAATTGTGTTCACCTCCAGCTTTTGTACCAATAAAGATAACATATATACACTCAACCTGTTGAAGTGATGGCACTTCATTTTTTTGCATGTACATTTTTCTTTTGTGACGTCACTCCTGCTTAGTGCAGTAATCAGGTTTCATGATGTGGTTGAATTTGTGCAATAATATTTTTGTATGTAAAGAGATAACTGAGGAGAAGAAGTTAAAGGGACTCCGAGCACCTCTCATGGACATGACAGATGACTTCCAACAGAGTCGTGCTATGACCCTTCTGGAGGAGCCTCTTGCAATGGCCATGTATGTCACTTCCTCTTCCTGCTTCATTCAGTGATGCACTTCTCTTACAGAGCAGACAGGAGTGACCCGGAAGTTATAACATAGCCAAGATGGCAGCCGCGATTTTTAAATTTAAATCGAATGAAAACTATTTGGTGTAGAACGGCGATTTCAAATGAAAGAGGAGAGCACAAGCTACAGAAAGGTATGCATCTTTAAGTACTTTGCAGTACTGGTCGGAGTCTTAAAGGCATGCCCATGAGAGGTGCTCAGGGTCCCTTTAACTGCATATGGGTCCAGGTGCTTCTGACATAGATCAGGTGATCTGACAAGATTAGCTGCATGCTTGTTTCTGGTGTTATTTGACACTACTACAGCCACATAGAACAACAGGGCTGCCAGGCAACTGGTATTGTTTAAAAGGAAATAAATATGGCAGCTTCCATATCCTTCACACTTCAGTTTTCCTTTAAGAGATTTCATTCACCTACAACTTTCAAAACCATATTGGATCATATATATATATATATATATATATATATATATATATACATATATATATATATATACATATATATATATATATATATGTATATATATATATATATATATATATATATATATATATATGTATATATATATATATATATTTAATTTTTTTAAATGTCTTTATTTTTTGCAGCTTTTAAACAACAGCATATAAGTAGTATTTCCCCCCCACTCATATGGTTTTCTTATATTTCTGATTGCAAGAAGCCTGGCTTGGAGGAACTGTTTTATATGAGTAGCACTCACTTTAACCACTTAACGACCGCCTAACGCCGATAGGCGTCGGCGGGTCGTTAGTGGTTTCCCATGGAAACGGCCGCTCGATCGAGCGGACTTTCCATGCTAGTTCACGGAGGGTGTCTCCGTGAACAGTGTGCGAGCCGCCGATCGCGGCTCACACGCGTAATGTAAACACGCGAGGAAGAAATCCCCGCTGTTTACATCATACGGCGCTGCTGCGCAGCAGCGCCGTAAAGGAGATCGGCGATCCCCGGCCTCTGATTGGCCGGGGATCGCCGCATTCTGATAGGCTGAAGCCTATACTACACGGCGCAGGACGGATTGCAGCCCACAAGCCACGGGAGAGGTAGGGAAGTAGAGGGAGGGCGGAAATCGCTGCGGAGGGGGGCTTTGAGGAGCCCCCCCCCCCCCGCTGAACCATAATAGCCGGCGGCGATCAGACCCCCCCTGCAGGACATCCCCCTAGTGGGGAAAAAAGGGGGGAAGTCTGGTCGCCCTGGCTCAATTACGATCTGTGCTGTGGGCTGTAGAGTCCACTCAGCACAGAAAGCTGAAAGTGAGCCCGGTCCTTAAGTGGTTAAGTCAGTGGTAATTTGACGTACAAAAGATCGGATGTCAGATCATTGCAAAGCAACCCCCTCCTGAATATGTGTCAGCGTACAGGCTAGGCAATGCAAATATTAGTTATTTTGAACTTGACTGCACAGTCTCTTGCATGTTTAAAGAAAAAAAAAGCCTAGATGAGGGCTCTTAGTGAAAGCCCTTTTTGTTCTAGAGCCAGTCTCACGCCCCGTACATACAGACATTTCAACTACAGAGCAACCTGATTTATGACAAATGTCTGAAATAATCATATTTTGTGTACAGAAGTCTCTTTGTGCAAAAAAAATCTGTTTCAAACAGGACTCAGGTATTTGCGTTAGCTTAGAAACATCAGGGTCGTTTGCATTCTCAGGCAAATCAATTTGCAGTTCTCAGCTTAGAGCAACCGGCCTTGCCGTGATGAAGTGCGGGCTTTTCATTCCTCTTCTGTTACACTCCTACGTTACTGAAATCTCAACGCTATTAAAAAAAAAAAAAAAATCAATAGATTTTGCAGTGGTTGGGGGAAAAAGTATATGTGATGCCAGCATTCAAATCTTCCTAGCAGTAGTTTATATTAGGTCTGCCAGAACTAAACAGAAGAAAACTTTAAGGGCTTCTGGGGATCACTGCTTAAATTTATATACCAGATGTCTGTGCGTGCAGATTTTTTTTAATCATTGGCAAAATGGGGTTTGTTCTTTCAGACGAGGATCTGTGCAGCTTACTGCTAAAGTGAAAGCTGAGCACAGTCTGCCTTCATTATGGATGGCAGCAGTTGTGCCCATCGAGTAACACGAATGTAATAATATACAGTAATGCAATCAATATTTTTACATCTCACATTAGCCAATGGTTTTTGTGGATTTTGCATATTTAAAGTATTTGTGATTTTACAATACCGCTGAATTGACTACTAGAGAAAGCTACTGACCTGCTATACTAGGGTGGGACAGTTGCAGAACCCTTCATTAAAGTGGACCTGAAGTGTTGACACAGGACAGAAGGAAAACAGAGAGAAATACACCCTGTATGTATTTAGAGAGTTTAGCCTGCCTAATCCCCCCTCGTCTGTGCACTGTAATGTGATCTCTCAGTTGTGTCCGCTCAGGAATCTCCTCTGCCACAGCAGAGCAGCTAATTGATAAACACAATATGGTAATATGTCTGCTTCCATGAAAGCAGGAAGTAGACATACTGCAGATTTATTGCAGGATTTGTATCAACTGTAACAAAGAAATGATTTTCTTTCAAGGTTATTATGCTTTTGCTTATGCTCTCTATGCTGCTATAGCAACATAGAGGGAGCTATTGTTGCTGGGAACGCGAAGAATCACTCGCGTTCCCAGCCTGTCAGGTCCTGACGGCGAAACCGGAAGTGGTCGCCGGCGGGACCAGGAGGATCGGAGAGACACGCCGAGGGCACCGATCAGCTGCAGGGGGCTGAGGAAAGCCCCAGGTGAGTAGAACTCGTTTTTTTTTTGTTCACTTAAGGTTCACTTTAAGGAAAGGGAGGTGCTGAAGAGGGTGTGGGTACGTCTGCGCAGTATAGGTGACTAAGCATAAGAATGCATTATTCTGTGAACTAAGACCCCGGCTTTTAACTTAGCTGTAGGGATAACAGTTGTGCCTGGATGAGTGAATCTTCGAATGCATTTGTTTGAACATTTGCATGCGTGAGTGCGAGGGGTTAATAGATTTTTTGCTGAAATAAACTTAGTTCACTTGATCTCATCACTGTCATGGTCTACATATTCAAATAACATTGTTTTACTAATGCTGTCCGGCATCTTACCCTGCTGGAAAGAGCTGGAAGATGTACTGTTTTTTTAAAGCACACCTAAACCTTGTATAAAAAATGAATTTGAGGGCCCACAGTGTCTTTGGGGTCCCCTCTGTTCTGCTGCTATCTCCCTCAGAAAAATCTCCGACCCAGCTGGGTAGCATCTACTGTGCATGCGTGGTCACACCCGTGTTTCTTCTCGATCATGCTCCCGTGGCCATGTTCTGCACATGTGCGGGTTCGCAAAAGAACTGTACTGCACATGAGCAGAATGCTCCCGGTCACAGGGCTGCACATGCAAAGTAGCCATGACCCAGCTGGGTTGGAGATTTTTCTGAGAGGGATAGCACAACGGAGGGGACACTGACAGGCCTCGAAGACTACGAAGGCTGGAAGGAGACCAAGCTAAGTAAATGTCATATTTTTTTACACGGTTGAAGTGTGCTTTAATGGAGTCTTATTTTTTATGATTATCTCTATTTCTAAGGTCTCCTAAGAGGGTAGTGCTTACACAAAAGGTGGCATAGCAAGGTCAATCATATTGCCAGCAATGGAAATTCTCTGCTCTTAACTATAGGAGTAAAAAAGTAATTGTGTCCACAAAACACCATAAAGTTTTTGGTAAAAAGTTATGCGTAAAAATGTCTTTGGTTTGCCAAAGTGTTCCTGATGTCTGATTCGTTTTCAGCTTATGAAGCTAAAAAAAAATCAAGGAGTGAATAGATATTTATTCCTTATCCTTAATGGGTATGTGAACTGTTGAAAACAAATGAAATCTGAAGTATGCCTCCTTTTTCATTACATATAACTGAAGATCCCAACAGACTCAAGCTCACCCATTCCTCCATTCCAGGATCATTTACAGTAATGATTGGGAACTAGTTGAGCAGAGGCTACTGCTGCCATGAATAAGCACATCTGAGCTGGGCATGTGTAAATTTACAACTGTGCATGCCCTGTATTAGAAAGCGCTGATGCACATATTTTTTTCTGGACATGCACAATTATAAACTCGCACATGCCCAGTTCAAAACGTACTCATTTGTGGCAGCTGGTGCTTCCTCTCGACTGGAACCCAGTCGATGCTGTAGATAATCCTGGAATGGAGTAACAACGGAGCTTGAGACTGTTGTGGGATCTTCAGCTGCAGTTAAAATAGGGGCTTGGTTAGTACTGCAATTTTATTAACACTTCATGTACACTTTAACTACTATTGTATACTGTGAGTGACTATGCAGTACAACATGCTACAAAGCAGGAGGTGTTATGATGTACTTTTATGATACCCCTCTGAGCTTGTTCTTCACCCCAGTAGCCTTTCAAGGTTAAGTGACCTAGTTCCTAGGTCACTATTTGCATAGACATGCACATGAAAATGGCAGACCCCACTGCTGTGCAGAATGAAGGCCCGAGTTTTAGCAGGGTTTCAAATTGAAGAAGCGTATATATCTCTTTATAATAGTTTGGTCCCTATTTGCAAATTTGTGTCTCCATATAGTAGCTGATGTCTGATAGGAGTGTAAGTGGCCAGTGGCGTAGCAATAGGGGGTGCAGAGGTAGCGACCGCATCAGGGCCCTTGGGCCTGAGGGGCCCGTTGGGTCCACCCTCAACCACAGAATTAGCTCTCTATTGGTTCTATGTTGGTAATAATCATTTCTATAGGTGATTTTATTAGTAGTAACCATTAACAAACTGTTCCCCATCCCCTCCTTGCACTTTTGACACTGTGGTTGCCCTTGGCAGGTTTTGGTGCGCCGTATCAATTGTTATGTATATAGTGCTTGGGGGCCCCAATGTAAAATTTTCACCGAGGCCCTTAGCTCCTTAGCTACACCACTGTAAGTGGCTACAAGCCAGGTTTGCTTTAAGTTGTTCATGGCAAATGTAATATTGTGGTTGAAAATGTAAATAAAGGAATCAAATAATTAGGAACTGTTACTTTGTCTTTTCTTTTTGTAAGTCCAATAAATCACACTTTAAATGTTTTTACCTTGGAATAATCATTTTACTTGGCTGTATTCCTATATGCTGATGATTTCTAAAGCTCTTCTGATCATGAAAAGAGCTCAGCGAAAAAAAGTATCTCTGTTTCATAATCCAGAGCATTATGCAAAAATAAAATGTGAACTCTGTTTAGTCTTTGTCAGTCTTCTCAAAGCCAACAAAAAATAGTTTAAGTCTCTATAAGGAATTCTTCTGAGAATGTCCAGACACTTGCAGTTATAAAAAGAGTAGTCTACTCATTAAGAAGCAGTGACATTTTATTTAAGAAAAACACAGGGAGCGGGTGCTGCTACAATACAGACGTATAAGAGAGGGGAAAAAAAAGTAGACAATTCCTCATATTACGTCTAGGGAACCAACAGGGAAATCTCAACGCCTATGAACTGGGAGTGAGTCCAGGAGGGAAACCTTAGACCACTACGTCAGCCTCTTACCGTAAACATGTTTTGCTGAAACGCACACAAATTCTGAAAAGAAGGGGACTATAACAATTTGTGGGGGCCCATTTATGAAAATGACCCTACTGAACAGTGAAAGCATTTTGTTTCGCTGCCCATGTATACTTTGCAGCCCACAATCTCAGTGGGATAACCTCTCTCACTAGGATATGCCTGAAGACACATAAGCCACAGAAGTTTCCATTGTATGCTTGCCACATCTGCTTTATGAGGGAGGAGCTTGTGAGCTACTCTGCGAAGTCAGATGCTGGAAATGCAGACTGTGCTCTATTTAGCATGAAGCGCCTCCAGAAGAAAACGGTTTAACGCATTTAAGGGAAATAGAGAGAATTTTCCAATCCATTGACATTAAGAAGAAATCATCAGTACAATTAGGATATTTTTCTTTTTGTAGCCAAAAAGTAAATTTAATAATTAGGGGTGTAAATATTAAACTAGGAACCTGTGGGTGGGTGGGGGGGAGTTGGGCATAAAATAAAATTTGTAATTTCTGCTTTACATGATAAATGCTGGCGATAGCATCGATAGGTAAACACTGTGAATGCAGGAAAGCCCAAATAAAAATAAAGTCAATAAAGAGATACATAAATTAATTATACTATACCTAAAGGGGTACAATTCAGTCTCACTTTTTACTCTAATCATGGTAATATAGAAGGTTATCTCTTCACACCTTAAAGAGAAACCGTGACCAAGAATTGAACTTCCTCTCAAACAGTAGCTGATACTCCTTTTCCCAGGAGAAAGCTTTACCTTTTCTCAACCGCATCATCAGGGAGCTCTGTATGGCTGCCATGGTCCTGGCAGTTTCCTGTCTGTGAACCTCGTTGCATTGTGGGAAATAGCTGTTCACAGCTGTTTACAACTTTAAAAAAGGAAACAACAGCTACTTCCACTGACATCACCTGCCAGCAGTAAAAATGTCACCATATGATAAATGTCAAAATGTAAATCAGGGAGAGGAAAGATTTTACACTGACTAAATCATTTATACATAATTATTGTAAAAATTAAGCACTTTTTTTATTACATTATTTTCACCAGAGTTCCTCTTTAAGTGCAACTGCAGCTAAAAAAGTTTTTTCATTTTTGGTATGCCAAGAGTTAGTGTGTGTTGCCTTGCAATTGCTGTGTCCCCATAGGATTCATGCTTCCAGACTTCAACACCCGGTCCAAAATTCCAGTCACTTAATTCAGCCTCACTAAGGTTCTATTTTCCCCATTTTCCGATTGGAGTGAGCCTATGAGGTGTCCCACAGTCCATAACTGCTGAAAATGCAAATCATCCATTTGTTGTCCCTGAAAGATAAACACACCTCCAGGACCGCTGGAATGCAATTATGTGTCAGCTTGGTAATGGTACAGAGCTACAATATTTCAACATGCATACAGACTGTTTCAGACTGGTTGATTCTCATCAGTGCAGGACATGGATTACTATGGCTCTATGGGGCATGACTTGAAACACCCAGAGTTACAATCGAGAGTATATGTGTGTGGAAGTCCACATATTACAGTCGCAGGTTAAATGTTCTGCAAGCCCTATTATTAGCACTTAAGAGGCACGCATCTAATTCTTTTTGATAGTAAATGTTTTCCTTCAGCTAGCCATAATGTAGAAAAGAAAGCTGCCCCTAGAGTCTGAATGATGCTATTTAAAATAAAGTACAGCTTTCAAAGCTATAATGCAGTCTTGCGGATATTTCAATCAGCTGAATTGTCATTAGAGCCCAACCAAACATGACTACTAGAGAAGAGCAATTTCTGTATGGAGCAATACACGGAGGGCAAATAAAAGGTAACATCGTTTAACTATATAAATGGCAGGCTGCATATAAGCCTGATCCCAGGTCCATGCAGAAGTCATGCATCAACAGAGAAGTGTCAGGTCTTATTATAGAATCAGACTACAAACAGTAGGTTAACTCAGGTCAGTGCTAACACTATCTGAACTGTCTAATATGCCTTTATCACTGTCCCAGTGTTAAACTCATGAGATTATATCAGCTGACTTCAAGACTTGGAAGCCTAAATAGCATATTAAATTCAATTACTGGAGCATTTTAAAATCAATTATAATGTATTTAATGTTTCAATAACGTTTACTTTTATCCAGATCTTCTGTGTTCACCATATAATCTTCAACAAATCTATTGGTATGGTCTAACTAACATGAGCACTGTATGAAATGCTATCCAGTCATCTGTACCGCCATATTTATCAAAATCACCACATCATTGTTACAGCAGACACAGAAGTAGGCCAGGTTCTGCAAAAATATTAAAGCACCACTATTGTGAATAACATTAAAGCAGCAGGGGCAGCCATACTATCCCAGAATGTGGGAGGAGTGATGACAAGCTTCCTTCTCATTGGCAATGGCAAAAATAGAGCCAGGCTGACTGAGATAAGATTTATTACAGTGGAAACATTTCTGATTAGATTGGAGTGGTTGCAATGCAGGTTTATCCTGCAGGCTGCATACTAAACACAGAGCACTGCGTAAATGGAATTTGATTTTGTGGCTGACAATCCCTCTGTAAAATTTAAATTACATTTGCACAAGAAGCAGATTTCTCCCAGATGAAAATGCAGTATAAATTACTTTTTCCCATGTTCCTGTTTATTTTCAAAAGCACTTATTGAACTGTAGTTTTTCGCTCCAACTGTCAAAATAGTGTACAAATGAGTAGGCAAGCTGAACAACATCTTCATATACATTATTTTCAGAGATTGCTTTTTGTAGAGAATAAAGGAGATACTGAGAATACCCCAAGAGGAGATGGACTAGTTGAAAATGTGACAGATCAGTCAGAATTTTACTGCCTACTGTAAGTGACTGCAATGCAAGGAGAGAGTAATTTATAGTGCATTATACTCTAGGAGAACTAGAACTAGTACTTCTTACGAGTATGTGTGTATACACATGTATTTTAATTTATTATAATTCTTCGCAATAGTGGTTCTTTAACTGGAAGACCAAATCATCACACAACTGACACATTTCACTGACATCAGGGAAGCCATAGACAAATGGGTGGCTAGATATAGAAATTAAATGGATTATGGGAATTTGACAAACGTAGGATTTTGGGGTATCCCAAAATGAAAAATGATCCAGGAAAAGGATGACTGGATGGTCAATGATAACGTCAGGTAACAAAATGGATCTTTTGTCTTATGGTACCCACACTTTATACATTTGTTTAAATAGTTGGCTTTCATAGAACAAAATAACTCTGTAATTCTTTATTGAAAACATTGGTCTCTCCAGTGAATTTTATTGATCAACCATTGATTGGGAAAGGACACTGTTTATTGACCTGAGCAATTGCAGGAGAATGAGAATCAATATTCCCATAGTTTTGTAGTAGATCAGGTAGTAGAGAGTTCGGGCTGCTTCACACAGTCCACTGCCGGTAGTGGTGTGAGTCGTTTACCACCAGGACCGACCGGGCCCTGCATTGAAATCAATGTGTCGCTTGCTGGCAATTGAGTGAATGGCACGGTTGGTCAAAATACCCAAGACGCTGCGTGTAGCATCCAGCGGCACTTGTGTTCCGCGATTCTGTGTCCCCTAGGGGCTCAAAAGTGGCACGAGGATGGAACGACAGGAACCAATGCCAAACGCTTTTCTGCTTGGTCGGGCCTTAGTTGTGGTAGCATTCCAATCAGTATTTCATTTGATTTAGCTGAAAGCTGATTGATATAGAGTGGCGGAAGGTGATTAAGCTATTTATTTAAGATTGAGTTCTGCCCATGGAAATATCAATCCCTTTCCTGTTTAGGTAAACATTACACAGCCTTGCTTTAAAGCTCTATTGGTTTGAATGAAGGGGTTTTACATGCACCCTTTCTTGTAAGTCAGTAATTCATGATGGAGAAAGGTCCATCTGTTTATAATCCCATGACTGGAGGGTATAAGTTATATCCCTTTTATTTCACAAGAGTCCTCCTTCATATATCAACTACTCACTATTTTTAAATAAATAATGACATCTTTACTTTAAATTTTAGTAAAAAGTAAAAAATGGCAATGGCATAATCAATTTTTATACTTAGGTGTATTTCCCATATGACCAACCTACAGGAGAGTATGCGCCGGATACAGGGACACTAGGAACTGTTCCTTCTATATTGAACACAGCAGTATCTGAAGTTTTTATGTGTTATTCTTCTACCTAAGCACATCTACAAAACACTAGATTAATGTAACAGTAACATCTATTTTTTTTCTTTGTTTAAAGTGGACCTGTACTCTTGCAGAGGACACCAAAAAAGAGAAATGCACCCTGTATGTATTTTGCGAGTTTAGCCTGTCTAATTCCCCCTCTCCTGTGACTAATCACCACTGTAATGTTACCTCTTCAGCTGTGCCAGCTCAGGAATCTCCTCTGTCATGGCAGAGCTGCTAATTTGTAAACACAGGATGTTAACCCTATGTCTACTTCCATAAAAGCAGAAAGTAGACACACTGCAGATTTATTGCAGGCTTTGTATCAGCTGTAACAGGAAAGTTTTTCTTTAAAGGTTATTATGCTGTTGCGTATTTTTTACAGCAGAAAGGAAGTTCTTAATTCAGGTCCGCTTTAAATGTCGGATACCAGTGCTGGTTTTATGACTGCCTCCTATATACTAGGGAGGAAGAGCAGGCAGATAAAACAGTCCAGGGCAGATACAACCAGCAATAAAAACATGAACACTTCTTCTTCATTCTACTAAAAATAATTTTATTTCTATCTGTGTCACAGCGGGAAAGATTTCTGTTAGCACCTGCTGTTGACAATGATAAAGTAATAAAAGAGCACTGAAGACTTAACAATGTCCCCATCTTATTCAAAATTAAAGAAAAGTATACAGCATAGCTCTAAAATGAAAATATCTTTTACCCAAATGTTCTTTTTTTTCATACAGCCACACAGAAAAAAATAGCCAAAGGCTAAAAAGTATACATTACTTTTTTATGATTCAGAAAATATAAACTGCAGACATAACACAGCTGGAACTGTCAATGTCAAGTGCTAACCATGTCAGACCTTCTGCTGAGTATAAGTAATTATAATCCTCCCCTATCTACATTTCCAATGCAGATCTGCACCATATGGCACTAAGGGGATCATTTAAGTGAGTTCTGTTTACATTGCATAATTCCACTGTATTTGTTTACCTTGTGGTGTATAACAAAAAATGATACTGTTCATTTTAATGTTATATTTCCTGATTTACAACAAGCATATGCATCCATCTGAGTTCTACACATTTTCAAAACATACTTGATTGTTGTCAGTGAACCAAGCAGCTAACCAGTGAACAGGATAAAAACAAGTTAATAACCCTCAAAAATTAAAAGATATGAAAATTTTAAAAAATTCAATATTCTTTAATATCAGATCATTCTTTGGAAAATAGTATAATGCCTACTCCCTCCTCAATGTCTACCCCCCTCAATGCTATGGTTTCTGGGAGCTGTAGTTTGGTGCTGCACATGTTTATGCTTGGACAATTGACACAGCAGAGGAGGAAGGACTACACTTTCACTCTTTGCTGTTATAACACAGTGCTTCTTCACTGATTCAACACAGTGTTTCTGCAGCGATGCCGATCCAGCACTACAAGCGGTCTTTTTCCCTAAATTTGTAGCTGATCAACTTTTGCAAATGTATCTATATAACTACTTGCACATTTTCAAGCAGATTTTAGTTTAAAGCTTGGTGAGCTTTAAAGGGATCCGGAACAGGTTAAAAGAAATAGAATTTACACTTACTTGGGGCTTCCTCCAGCCCACTGTAGGTTGCGAGGTCCCCGGCCTCCTCCTGGTTCCTTCCCTGGTCCTGACTCCAGTTACATTACTTTGGCCTGAAGTCGTCAGGTCTGTTTCCCGCTGCGGACGATTGCGGCATTATGCCGGCCGGCTACACATCATCATGCCAGCCGGCGTGAGAGTCCTGCTCATGCAGTTCAATCTTAGAGAACTGCGCATGTGCAGGACTCTCACGCTGGCCGGCGTGATGACGCGTGGCTGGCGGGTGTGATGACCGCAGCGGGAAGCAGACCTGATGACTTCAGGCCGAAGTCGTCGTGTAGCTGGAGCTGGGACTAGGGAAGGGGCCAGGAGGACGCCGGGGACCTTGCGGCCTACGGTGGGCTGGAGGAAGCCCCAGGTAAAAGTAAATTCTGTTTTTATAACCAGCTCAGGGTCCCTTTAATCAGAATGCCACCACTGTTAGCTCTCTACCAATTGATGCAATACAAAGCTAAAGCTGTTCGCATGACCCTCCTGCCTCGTATTCTATACCTGTTCCATACGCTTCCAATTGCTGTGATGCAAGCTGCACTTAGGTATCTTCAAACCCCAATTTGTAATGTATTTGGAGTTAAAAGTAAAGCAGGAGAGCAACAAGCAATTCATTGGCATAAAGATAGGGGTGATTTCGGAGTCCCAGACTTGTACAACTATTATAGAGCTGCACAAGTGGCACAGCTGGCTACAATTCATGCTAAACAGAAGGTTCTTCTGTGGGCCCAAATGAAAGATGATCTCCTTGCCCCAATGAATCTCTCTGCTTTAATGTGGCCTGCAGGCCAGGGATTGGGCCCTATTAGGCATCTTTACCCTTTTTCATATCACTCCCTGACAATATGGTATAGGATTCGTTGCAGTCAGCTCTGCCACACTTGGCCCTGATTTTTAAAAACATGGCTTTCATGCCAGGGTTGGAGCCAAAAGCCTTATTGTGGTGGAAGTCTAGTGGCCTACTGCTTTTTAAACATTTTCTAGCAGGCGATAAGGTCCCAACCTGGAAACCGTTCAGGGACACCATGCTGTTTCTTTTGTATTTTTCCAATGTCCCTCTAAGGATAAAATATCATATTTTGTAATATAAATTTGACTAATTTATCAATAAAAATCTTTAAAACTAATCATGCGGAGCTTAAGAACACAAATATAAAAGAGATACTGTACATACCTGACCAGTGTTTTCCAATTTATGATATACAAATGTAATCAACACTGTCTATAGCCTGCTTTCAGAATAAATATAACTACCTTGTGTACAAAAATATCTTCCATCAAAAAATAATCAATGGAGTGTTTCATCTAATTTTTATAAACTATCTATTTTAAGTGAAAATTGTGCAAATCATTGTTGTCAGTGTAGGATTACTAAAATATTTTTAGCAAGCCCGTAAAGGAAATGCTACAATAGCAACATATTTTATTTAGAAGACTGTGTGCTAGACAAAACCATACAGCCACAGGCAAGGAAAGCTCCAAAGGAGGAGCGTTAATAGTCACTTATCACTTTCTCTTCGGCTGCTGCACAGTTTATTTTGCTTTTGCTCCAGGAACAATAAAAGCAGTTCCAGAAATAGAATAAACATAAATGTATAAACAGGCAACTTCTTTTTTTAAACTCACCTAAATTTAGCTTCTCACCCTGCAATGGTTATAATGAGCCAATGTAGATATTATCACTGAAGTGACATTTAAAAAAATGTGTTAGTGACAGGTCATGTTTGTTTAACTGCTTCAGACCCAACTAAGCCTTTTCCTCAGAAAGACCAGGCCATATTTTAGGCTTTGGAGATGTACTGTATTATTTGATACTTGAAAATTGGTTCTGAAGTTAACATAGACATACTATATAATAATTTTAAAGAAGATGAAAGGCTTTCTTTAGATATTATAGCTTGGTGTGATGGGGGCTTTATTAAGAAAATAGGTTTAAAAGGGTAAAATGTGTTTGATGTGTATGAATTTGCTTGTTTTATCCTCTGTCTTCACAGAAATGCCCACAATGAGAGGATGGTGAGAACCAGAAGGATACAATTTCCACTGTTTGGAAGCCTTGTAACATGATCACTGTGATTGGTTAATCACTGTGATCATGTGACTAGGAACCACACAACTGGCTTCTAGTCTTCTTTCCTTGCTATCTGACATTCGCTGACAGTTGTATGGCTGGGTATATTAAAACCACTGCTTCATAATCTGGTTGTAACTAACAATTCTAAAGTCTAAATTAGTCTAAATTAATCTTTATCTTTAACACACAATTCAAACAAACATCTGTGAAATTAAGCACCATATTTTCACATTTTTTTATGATTGTTTAAAATATAAAATGAGTCAATTTAGTACAGGAATCAGATGCCTTTTATTCCACTGTCCATTTTGCATTTGTTTTGGGTGTATGTAATGATATGACAATACGGAAAGCTACTAGAAGTTAAGCCAACTAATGAATAACCTACAACATAGCATTAATGTGTTAGCTATCAGCCTAAACCTTCCCAGCCTCCTAGCTAAAACCTGATTTGCCAGTGTTGGTTATGAGTTTCTGTCCACCACTACTGTTGGCCTGGTACTAAATAATAGGAGGACTATACGACATGTTACTGAGCTGGTAAGCTTATTCTGATGCTGCACTACCGAGAATTATCAGCATCATGCGACCTCCATGTATAACTGCCCTCTAGAAAGTGTAGATACATTGCATAGGTATGCCAAAAATCCAGGCTGTTTTCATACTTTTTGGTATGTGGTTAGATTTATAGTTCATCTTGATTCTAACAACACTTCAAACAATAACTTTTTGAAATTCTAATTTACCCTAATTACACCAAAATCTCACAAGTCTAAGATCGAGAAAAATAATCTTAAATATTTTCCAAACATGCTTACATCACATGCTTAGAAAATAGTTGTAAAAATAAGGAAGTGGAAACCCCAGGCTCGTCACACAAAATCAGGACAATCCACATTCTACAAATATTTCCTTCTGTTCATGTTACAATACTTAGGCGGAATCACGGTGTGGGAAGTTGGAAAAGAGGCTTCACCTAAATACAGAAAACTACTATAAGGAAAGCATGTAGCAAATATAGATTGTAACCGTCTGTAAATAACTGAATGTTTCCATGTCTTCACTGGTTTATTTATAATAAAGTAAGTCAGATCATTACGTAGATTCCAATGAGTCGGTATTCAGAGCAGGACTGCAAAAAAAATGCTGTAAAATAATTGTGGTACTTCTGCTAGTTACTAATGACAAGACAATATCAAATCCCGAGCACACCGATGCATTCCCTCATATAGCATATGGAGGAGCGCATTTACCCCGGGCTACAGTCAGACCATAGGCTCCTGCTGGCTGCACGTGGTTTGGAACAAGTGGGAACACAACCTTACTGCCTTTCCTTAACCAGCCTAGCTAACAACATTTTCAGAACTTCCAAGCCAACACTATAATCAATACTGACCTATGAGATGAAAAGTCCTCATAACATCTTTAGGCACTGCTAGACACCTAATCAAACAGTGTGAGAAAATAATGCTCTGAGATTGCCTTGTTCAATATATGTGGCCAGTTTAGAGTGTTCAGAAGGTGGTAACTCAAAAGTCTACTATTACTAGTGTGTTTTATTAACAAGTATACCATGGTTCAATTTTACCTTAAAGAGAATCTGTATTGTTAAAATCGCACAAAAGTAAACATACCAGTGCGTAAGGGGACATCTCCTATTACCCTCTGTCACAATTTTGCCGCTCCCCGCCGCATTAAAAGTGGTTAAAAACAGTTTTTAAAAGTTTGTTTATAAACAAACAAAATGGCCACCAAAACAGGAAGTAGGTTGATGTACAGTATGTCCACACATAGAAAATACCTTCATACACAAGCAGGCTGTATACACCCTTCCTTTTGAATCTCAAGAGATCATTTGTGCGTTTCTTTCCCCCTGCAGTTCTCATGCACTGAAGTTTCAGGCTGCTCGTTTTTCTCCTGCAAACAGCTTTGCCCTTGTCTGTAATTCTTCAGTATGTGAAAGCCCAGCCAGCTCAGAGGACGATTTATCCAGCTTGTAAAAGATAAGAGAGAAGCTGCCCTAATCTAAATAATACACAGGCAGTGTGCATAGAGGGGCCTGGAAGGGGGAGTTCATAGCAGAACCACAACACTGAAGAACTTGGCAGCCTTCCAGACACAGGCCGACAAGTCTGAGAGGGGAAAGATACATTAATTTATTACAGAGACTGTGATAGTAGAACGTGCTGCAGTAAGCCAGAACACATTAGAATAGCTTTTGGAACTTATAGGATGATAAAAAACAGGATGCAATTTTTGTTACGGAGTCTCTTTAAAATAAAATACACCTGGGTGGATTATGCACACTAGGATTTATTCAATGCATTTGCTGAGTTTGTAAATGCATTGCCCTTGCTTTTGGTCTAGCCAGCTATCCAAACTCTTAATTCAAAGCAATCAGGAACAAATTCCAAATGCGCTAAAGAGAACAGGCTGTGTTTGGAAATATACATCCCAAGCCAAACACAATTTCAATGCATTTTAATTACAGGATACAACTGCTCCATAACATCTCATTCAAAATTCAAATTATGTTTTTAAGATATGTTCAACGTTGTTCAGGAAGAGCAAAAATGTATGTTTATGTACACAAGCCCTAAAGAAGTACATACAACAAAGTCAAATGTTTAAAGTCCAACTCTAGAAAACAAAAAAATATTTTAGATTTGGAATGTGTAGAAAGAGCTTAGAACAACGGTTTGTGTTCTTACTGTTGTGTCACCATCCCACAGAGAGGAAACAGGAGAAAGCAAAAAACAAGTGTTAGAATTTCTAACTCTTACCACTATGCAAAAATACATGTCATATAGATTTAATAGTAAGGGGGCTTTTCTGTACCTATATAGATTTAATGTGTTGGAGTCAGCAATTTTGGGTACCTGGGCGTCGGAGGAGTTGGAGTTGGATAGTTTTTTTTACCAAATCCACATCTCTTTTAAGTAATAGACTAAGGAGTCGGGGTCAGAGCCATTTTTGGGTACCTGGAGTCGGAGTTGGAGTTGATGGTTTCATACACTGAGAAGTCAAGTAAGAGTTGGATGATTTTATTACTGACTCCACAGCCTTGGATATGGCACTTCCAAACTGGACAGGTATTGCAAAACTCTCACCTATAGGGACACAGTGATCAAAGGTTATGGGGACACAGTGAGCAAAGGTTGGTATTGATGTGAATGGGGAGTCCTTTTTAACAGGCACCATTATTATATGATTCCCACTTTAGAAACAAAGAGACCTGGGACTGTAAGATTAAAGGTGCATACACACGACTACGGAAATCAACGACGGGTCCGTCAGACCCTCCGCTGGGCGGACTTTCAGCAGACAGTAGTGCGTGTGTACGCACTGTCGGCGGACTGATAAGGCTGTTCCTGAACGATCCACTGAGCAGATGGTTCAGGAACAGCCTTATCAGTCCGCCGACAGTGCGTACACACGCACTACTGTCTGCTGAAAGTCCGCCCAGCGGGAGTGTCTGACGGACCCGTTGTTGGCTTCCGTAGTGCATGTGTACGCACCTTTAGAAGTTTGTCTTGACAGTCTTAAATATAAATTTGCATTTTTAGTATAGAAGGTTTCTGTATTGATTTCGTTTATGTGACCAAGAAGAAACTCCCATGATGCATCATTTCTGAAGATGCAAATTATTATTTATACTGATTTATATTTATTTATAATTATTATACAGATTTATACATAGAAGGGCTTTTTTTTTTTTTTTTTTTTTTTTAGTAAGGGAGATATTTTATTCTTTATAGTGCCTTAAAACTCCTGGTGGTTCTGGTTCACCATGAGCCTGAGAGTTCTGTAAGACTCTTGTCAGTTCTGTGATTCAGATGACTGTGCACAGAGATCTGGGCCAAGTGGGAAGTATTCCCAAATGTACTGGAACACTATAGATGAATCACACAATGCTTTGGTCCAACTTGTCAAAGTGTTAGTTAGAAAGGGGTGGGAACTATTTTACAAGTCAGACTGAAGCTTCACTGTACACACATGCACAAGGGTTTCTGAAGTTTGCTTTTCTTCATAACATCTGGCCACAGGTTAACTTTATTGGGTTAAACCACCTTCAATAACTAGAAAGAACATGCTAGCAGCCAAAAAACCTGTTGGATAATCAGTCCATAATGTTCTTTTTTCTTATAGAGAAACACATCTGAGACAAATAATTGAATGGATGAGTTTCATAATTGGAACAAAAAGGACATTACATTACTAGAGAAACAGAATATTTATAGGATGACATAATCTTCACAAATATAGATCTTACAGTAATCACACACACATAATTCCCCTTAAAGCGTACCTATGGCCAGAAATCTTAGAATGAATGTATATTATCACCCCAAGTTATAACCACTTGGCAGATGTTTCGTTTTCTCTCTCACCTGCGCTGCATTTCAGTCCACTTTCTGATGTTAGTTCCACCCCCATAAAGAAAGGAACTTGGCCTTTTCTCTCTTCTAGCCTCACTTTGCATTATGGGAGGGCGCAATGCCAGGAAGGTCTTGGAAAACATCAGCATGTGGAGTAAGATGGTGGCGCTGATAGAGATTTTGATGTGATTCTCTGCCACTCACTACTGTATAACAGATGTCACATTTTGTACCTGAAACTAACTTTATAGAGCACATAGGCTAAATACGAATGTTATCATTCAGATTTTTCTTTGGCCAGAAGCAGGCTTTAAATAATGGACTATTGAAAACTCAAAGTTTAAATAGTTCATGCTGGTTTACCAACTATGTGACGCAGTCACCTATAAAATCAGTCACTCTCCAGGAGGCAAAGGAAAATATTACCTTCCTACCTTGTACAATGCATGACTTGAAATGCCATCTTTTTGACACCAAGGGGGCTTGAGTATCTATGTATAGAGCATGACAGACCAGTGGAACTAATTTCTACACAATACAGTATGTTATTATCTGTGCAAGTATGTAACACCAAGGTAAAATATAATTACATGCCACTCTGAAAACAAGCTTATGGAAAGTCAGTTGAAATGGAGGCTACTTTTACACTTGTGTGGGGCGGTGGTCCCATGGCCTGGCAGCCTACCATAGGATCACCGCACGCCACAAATCAGTATTTTAAATGCCCCTACGACAGAGTGCGATGACAGGGTCATATGCATAGGCCTACCCCCAATCAGTAACGTATTCCCTGCTAGACAGGAAGTACGTCACTGGGATTCCCATTGGTCTGCATGTAAGTGCAGCACCACGCTCCTTCATTTGCACTTAAATGCATTAACTTGCAGTACTGCTTATTCCGTGTGGTAGGCACAGATCATGCGGAAACGCACTGTTGACTTTGCAGTGGGATTGCAGCAATTAAAATACTTTCGTCCCACCGCATTCTGTCACATGATTCAGTGACATATATATCTTGTTACTTAACTGTCCCTCAGAGGGGCTTACAACCTAATCCTAGCATAGTGATATGTCTATGTATGTATGTGTCGTGTAGTGTATGTATTGTAGTCTGGGGCCAATTTAGGGGCAAGCCAATTAACTCATCTGCATGTTTTTGGGATGTGGGAGGAAACCAAAGTGTGAGAGGAAACCCACGATGACACGGGGAGAACATACAAACATTATGCAGATAGTTCCCTAGTTGGGATTTGAACCACTACCCCACTTTGCAGTGGGAAATATTTGCAGTAGAAAACAATCCTAACTGCACAAAAATATGCTTTTCAGTGCAATCTGGATTTACCAGCATGCAAGTATTAGCATGTTTTAAAGTGAGAGCTCATGAGAGCTCACTTGCAATGCAGCACTAAATAACTTAGGAATGGATGCTTGCTACATTAATAACAATGAATGTTGATATAATTGATCTGTATACCTGACAGACCTTAGTTGGACCCCATCAGGTTCTTACAAAAAGAAAAAAAACAATAATTTACCATTTTATATGCAGTATATCGCATAATGGCATAAAATAAACCATTAAACATAAACACACACAATTACAAAAAACAAAATTCTTAACCTTCATGCATATACTGTTTGCTTAAAATTAAAACTGCTACAGAATCCATTTTGTAATTTAACATTATGAAAATGTTTTATTTAATTTCAGTTTGCAGTCAGCTAAGTGAACCTCCGGAATAAAAATCGACTCAGCAGCACTGAAAAGGCTTTGTGTTTCTTTAACAGTTTCGCAGCATCACAACTTTGTTTCTCTTATACAAGCTTCATGTTTAGCTGCACAGAAGAAAACTGCCCGGGCTTTTTTCCCCTGATGCTGTGCAAAGCATGATGGGATTTATGATGTTGTTGTTCTCGTTCTGCTGTTTTGGTGCAATTTTTTTTTTTTTTTACATTTTGAATTTGACATTTGAAGCCTAGCGTGTGCAGATGGGAGGGGTAATCAGGACACAGGACAGTTGGAACTGTGTCTCCTGCTCCTTGTCACCTCCTTTCAACCAAAAAGATTGCTGCCCCCATGACAAAGATGGCAGCCCCCATGAATCACAAACATTTGCCTGTTCTTTTAAAACAAGGTGGGTAAGATATTATAATACCTATCTATTCTAATTAACATAACTAATGTAACTTGATGACAGTATGTTTGTTTAGGCTGAAGTTCCCCTTTAAAGGGCCTCTAAACATAAACAGCAATTGTTCTAATGATGTGTAGACATCAGCAGTGCTCTCTGTACGGTAGCAGTAAAGCCCAGTAGCCTCCCATTAACTCCCCTATTCCTGCATAAGTACTTATCAGCACAGAGCAGGAACCTTTGCATTTCTAAAGTAGTCACCTGCAATAAAGCACCATAGCCAGTGCTATATCTATCTAATTATAATGCAATTCAAATCCTGTGGAAAAGCTGAATATATCACTTGAATGGAACTTACGAATGTTTTAATTCTATACTTTATATGTGACAAAAATTAAAGTTAACATGAGGAGATACATGGAGGTTGCCATCTTTATTTCCTTTTAAGCAAAACCAATAGCCTGGCAGTTTTGCTGATCTCGTTGGCTGAAGTAGTGTCTGAATCACACACCCGAAACAAGCATGCAGTTAACCTTGTCAGATTTTTGTCAGAAACACCTGATCTGCTTATGCTTGTTCAGAGTCTCTGGCTAATAATTTTAGAGGCAGATGATCAGCAGGACTGATACAGTATGTAAGCCTTCATATCCCTCTCACTTTAGGTTACCTTTAAAGTTGTGGATCTAATTTATATATGATATATGCTCTATATAGAACACTAGCTTTGTAGTTAATTCAAGTACAGTATTTCAACTTATTGTAGTAATCTGTAATCTCAGGCTTTCATATTCTTGATATTTGTTGTAGCAATAATACTACTGTCCCGAGCCTAAAAATAGTTTTATTTTACTCTAGCAGCAGAAGAAACAAATGCACAATGCCCTGTTCCGGGGCTATTCATGTGCACATCAAGTGCCATTCCCTGCATTCTGATCTAATTTTCTGTGAAGCCGATTCAAGTTGTTACAACTGCGCCCAAGGAGACAAGTGAAACAAGTCTCCTGTGCTTCACAAAGCGATGGCTTTGAGAGCAAGATGAGCTAGTGTTTGGTTAGGGTCAAGCCACTCAACATCAGCAAATGGGAATTCAGCTCTGAGTGTGCTTCAGAAAAGAAAACAATCAATGCGCAACAAGGACACATACAGTATCAATTCCCTCTCAAGCTGTATTGTGACTTCTTCTGTCTCTCTTAATAGCTATGTTCACACATTCCAGCTCACATGCTCAGCAGCAGTGGCTTAGTGCTTTACAGTTATGCTACTCTAGGGTGAGGAAAATGAGGGGACCTATTTATAAAGCAGTGATAAGGCAGAGAACTGCATCTATCATTGTATTTTCTCTGTTATTTTCAGTTATCACTGTGTTAGGTATGTATAAAGAAGTGATAACATTTGATTTACTTCAGTTTTATTTTCTCTGCTTTATCACTGTCCTATGCCTGAAAGCCAAGAGTTTCTGTATTTATAAAGCAGCGATAAGTGTTATCTGCCTAAACTGCTATACAGTGATATCTCCATCCTGAAGGTTGTGATATCAATGCAGTGGAATATGATAAAACATCACCCAACAATATCTCTGCTGGTTATTACTGTGTTATTGCTGGTTTATCAGCATTTGGATCTATTCTGAATCCTCTTACAAATATTAGCCTAAACTCAGCCGATGTGGCCAGACAGGCCTTTCTCTGATGAGAACCTAGTGTGTATACAGCTACCTAATGCGTTTTCCAAAAAGATCCAGTTTTCCGGATCACCACAGGTGACTCTATTGTGTGCTGCACTCCACACTCCCCAATACTAACAGTATGCACAAGAGATATTTAAACCTTTAATCAACAGTTATTGCAGAGTGCCTAGTTCCCCTACTTACCCTTCCCAATGGAAGTCACTCTGCATTGCGCTGCACCATCAATCCTTTTCCCTACCCCATAACAACTGAATGCGTATCTTGACTCTATGAGCTAGTTGCCAGAACTGTCAGCCTTGGGATGGAGTCTTGAAAATAATGGGTAACAGTTGAAGTGCTTATTTATGCACCTTTAGATTCTCAAAGTTCAGGCTGCAGAGCTAGCCATATTTTTTTTAGGTAAACTGCTCTCATGGATTTTTTTTCAATATAAAAATATCCAGTGGACATCGTCTGCTGATGATCCATGAACTCACTGGCAGCTGCAATCACTGATCTGAGTAAAGATGTGCGCACAAAAACTGTCAACCAAAGTGCTTGGGGCTTGATCTCACAGTAACAGTTCAGGACTGTATTCTGTGCTGGATGAGGAAGCAGCGCTCGAGGGAGCGGCTTTACGTGGGAAGGGTAAAAAGGAGATCAATGTGCTCGGCCTGTGCTTGACCGAGATGATCCAACACTCCAGATGTCTCAGCAACACATCGGGGCAGCTATACACATGCTACAATCTCAGCAGAGATGGTCCTAACCGGATGAGGAAATACGAACCTTCAAAGGTCAAAATAGTATAGCTGATACTTCCAACTATAAGTAGAAAAACATACTTCTCTGAAAATGATTTAAAGGGAACCTTAACTGAACGGGGGGTAAAGAGTTTCAATTACCTGGGGCTATTACCACTCCCCTGCAGCAGTCCTGTGCCCTCGGAGCCGCTCTAGAATCCTCCGGTCCCCCGCTGTCACTTAGTTTCGTTTTTGACGACTCACCAGTCGGTCGGCCACCATGCGTATTATTGGACGCATTCCCTACTGCAATTACCGCTGTTGCGGACCGCAACGCGTACAAAGATACGCGTTGCCACATATTTACGTGTGCGGAGTGCGGTAACGTGTATTTTTTGTAGTCCGCAACAGCGCTAATTGCAGTAGAGAATGCGTCCAATAATACGCATGGCGGCCGGCCGACTGGTGAGTCGTCAAAAATGAAACTAAGTGACAGCGGGGGACCGTAGGATTCCAGAGCGGCTCCGAGGGCACAGGACTGCTGCAGGGGGCTGGTAATAGCCCCAGGTAAGTGAAACTCTTTACCCCCCGTTCAGTTAAGGTTCCCTTTAAAGTGAACCTTAAGTCTATGAAAAAAAAATGAGATTTACTCACCTGGGGCTTTCCTCAGCCCCCTGCAGCTGATCAGTGCCCTCGCAGCCCCGCTCCAATACTCCAGGACATGCCGGCGAACACTTCCGGGTTCGCCATCACCGGCCGACAGGCATGGGAACGGAGTGGATTTTTTTGAGTGACATGGGAATTGTGTCTACAGTGGACACATAGGATATTTATGCACACTCTGTGTGTATGCGTGCGCCCGCATTTTTGGGTGGGGGTGCAGGCATGCACACAGTCACATTGTTTTTTTGCACTAGGCATTAATGTACTTATTTGCATTGATGGACTAATGGAGTTACTCTTTTTGTAATAGGGGATAGTGTTAGGACATTTGCACATATCTTGTCTTTGTGGCACCTGGCTGTACCAGTGATTGTATTATGCAATAATAACTGTGTTAGCTTTATAAAATATTTATCATCAGTGGGAGGTAGTGCCAATTACAATTGGCACGGACCAGGAGATTTGTATTTTTAATTGTTTTTATGAATTGCTTGTTTGTTAATAAAGATTATATATTCTTTTCACCAAGATATGGATTTGTTCTGAGATATTATTATTTGATTCTGGCCCCAGATAGGCTTCTCTTTTCTCTTTGTGTACATGGTGTCTTAATGAAGACCTATAGGCATAGCTTTTGATATGCTGGCAATCTTCATGTGGCTAATATGTGTGAAACGTCTGTACCATATCCCAGGATCTGGCTAAAAACAACTTCTAGCTTTATGTACATTATTTTATCACTATTATTCCCCATCTTCTCACAATATACAGAAATTATCAAGGTAAAGAAGTTATATTTAAAGCGGGAGTGTCACCATAAAAATCAAATTTCAACAGCAACTGGTCTAAGTGTATTAAGTGATAAAGATGCTAATCATGCATTCAAAACTTTCAAAACTTTTTCTGCTGTTATGATTTGGAGTTATCACATACTTAAGGAGCACTGTCCCTTTAATAGTCAGTGCCAAACAGTTGCATGCTGGGGGTTCTTTTTATCTATAATATATTCCTCCTCTTCCCTTTATTTCCCTGCCAGCTGCTTATCTGAAACACGATGCCCTGCTCACTTGTGTTTATAAGCAAGGCTGAGGTGACTCAGCGATTGGAAGAGAAAAGAAAAAAGTAAAGGGCAGAAAGGACATCAGGATTTAGTCTAAACTGTGGGCAAAAGACATGGCCCCCACCAGGAACAGAATTCTCTTAATTTACTATATATCATTCACTGAAATCAAAACATGGACAGTACAATACATGTGTTATGTAAGTAGATCAAGTATTTATCTACTTATATATGTGTTTTTTTCCCCTGGCATAGTATGGCTAATCCTACTGCATTAAGCATATTTTACAATACCATATGAAACAAAACAACCAGTGTTTGAAGGTAAAAATTAAAAAAACATCTTCATCCATACAGCAGCATTAGTAAGGATGTCCAATCTAAACTACAATGTTTTCAAACGCATATTGGAATCCATTTGGCTAAATCTATGACCTTTCATGCTGGGCTTAAGAACCTGGTGTTACATAAATTGGTATATTTACTTTGGATTGAAGGTAATACTAGCAGCATATGATATGGAGACTGACACAGCACAGCTTCAATGAATTAATGGTAGTGCTTGTGTATATTTTCTTACATGAATTACATTTTGATTACAAGTAGAAATATGACACGCTGCTGGCCACCAGCCTCCTCACTGTGACTGCTACTGGCAAAGCAAAGAGTGTGGAAAGACCTCGAAGAATGTAATATCTCTTACCAAATGGAGCCTGGCCAGCATTCAGCTCACGTCACACTTCGTCAAAACAGCACTTGAAATCCTAAGCCTCCAATTGCATCTGTGCTCAGATTTAAATAATGGTTGCTGGCAAGCCAAAGTTTACTCTAGTCTACCAAAATTAAAGGGACGCTTATGGCGAAGATTCAGCAAGAGAGAGAGAAGAAAACTGGCCTAAAAACAACTAAGAGGAAATACTAACATGATTGAAAAGATGTTATTGCACAATTCAGCAATAACAATCTCAAAATATTACATGAATGAGACAATAAAATACATTGATTAGTTAGTCGCTTTTATGCTTTATTTTATCATTTGCCCTCTCAATTCATCATAATGCCTGCTTGTATGGTTTGACTACAACTGTGCTCCAAGTTTTATAAATGTGTCATATGTTTACAACCAAGTAATATAACTTCTCTAGACTACGACTAACTATTGTAGACACAGAAGATGCTACATCCTTCAGGACAGCAAGGCTAGAAAAGCTAAGCTCCCACCCACAATGCATCACTGTGAAAGCTAGTCAATCCTGTACAGGGTCAAAAGCAAATAAGGTGATTTACCTGTAACTAAAGTGGCTTCTTCAGCTCAAGTAAGAAGAATGGAATCCCCAGTATTCATATTTGTAGGGGGATTTTAGATATTTACACCAAGCATCATCGTGTCTAGGCCGAAGACAAGGCACTACAGTTTTTTGCTGGCTCCTCAGCTCGATTCCTGGAACTAACTATTCATTTTCAGAAATGCAAGTACTGTTGTCTTTTGTATATATTTCTTTTGAGATAACGTCTAATTCTTTTATATTTTATTATTTACTGTGTCCTTTGCAACAACTTCTGCTAGATTATCCTACTTAATAAAAGCCCTGGGAACTGCATCTATGGGCTGTGTCCATGTCACCTGCTGAGTGCTCAGGTGGACATGGGTGTGGGTAGACGTGCGCTCATGGTCATTCTAGGGCCAGTTTTTTAAATGAGCCTAATTGACTAATTATTAAGATAATTCAACATTTTCAAAGAAATCAAAACGTTCAAAGAAATGTAAATGTTTTCTGAAATTCTTGTGCGGACAAGTTTCTTTCTACTGGTAAATTAATAGGAGTTTTTTGAGCTTGCTTGACAATCTGCAACTTGAAATTAATACTACACCCGATATTCAGCGCCATGGAATTTGTTGGTGTTTTATAAATCAATAATAATAATTTTGGTAATTTTGTTTTGCCAGTTGTATGCAGGACATATTCCACACTATTACTAAATTTGTGTGCTATAATTAGTTATCTAAAAATAGTAATAAACAATTGTATGAATGCAATGCAGACTCTCTTATGTTTCCGAGGAAACCAGGGCACTCACCATGTCTACACTGACAATTGCATGAATATACTTGGTTAGTCATGTGATCTACCCTGTCTAAAATATCATAAATCCCTTGTGTGGTGGTCGGATCTACTGTCAACATGTACACTAAAGCTAGCTCTTTTTTCTTATGCTATTGTAAAAGTTACTTTACAGGTCAAAGCCAAAGAGCCTTGATGTGCTGCAATTTCTCCTTTATTAAAAGGTGCAGACTCACTCACTAGTAGCAGAATATAACTTCCATTAAGGTATGTTGCAGGCTAATTTTTTCAGCTGTTTTTGGTGGTCCAGCCTCTGATGAGCCTTCTTGATAATGGAGTCATTGTTGGCTTTCCACAGTAGACTGAGATTATGGACACAAGTTATTTGAATGGAAGCTCATCTATTTCCTATTAAGTGGTGAGCCTGAGATGGTGAGCTTCTAAAATTCACTCTTATCTCCTCAGTCTTGAGAACCTTAAGCTCCAAAAACAAAGCTGGCCTACTACTTGCCTGTTAGTTCTGGCAGTTGTCACATTCCCATTCAATAAATGGTATCATCCTGGCTCAAAATATCTTGCTATTCCCATAATGTATGAGTATAATTTTTCCAATTGTGTTTTCATTTGCATCACAAAGATATAGTAGAAACAGGTGTCCAAAATTGAGGTGTGTGGTGTGGAAGTTAGAAGCAAGTCAGTAATGTTGGTGCAGAGAGATTGTACATCACCAGTGTAGATATAAAGGAAGCT
The DNA here is from genome assembly GCF_040937935.1 of Hyperolius riggenbachi. NCBI lineage: Eukaryota > Metazoa > Chordata > Amphibia > Anura > Hyperoliidae > Hyperolius > Hyperolius riggenbachi. The sequence continues at coordinate 284,994,017 of NC_090650.1, forward strand.
TGTGGGTAATTAAAACTGTCTATATCTAAATATCTACCAAACGGATTAATTTTTGGGTCTTCTTTTGCACGAAACTATCTGTAATTACAGCCAGCCTGGGGTTTAGCTAGTTGCTGCCTCCCGTTCCCCTCACTGTCCCTGTGTGCACTTGTGTTTACATTGTGCCCACCACTTCTGCCCTACCTCGATACACTAAGATGGAAATTAATATTAAGCAATACACAACACTTCTTTTCTTAGTATCTTCTAGTAAAACTGGAACATATTAAAAGGTAAGAACATCGTTACTACTAAGCCTTTGCTATATGCCGGGTGGCATTCTTGACTTTAATTCTGCTTCAAAAAGCCTGCTGCATGTGCATTATTTCTAGTACCTCACACCATTTCTGTATGATCAGGCTGTGCTATATTTTAAACCCACATAGACTATATCTTGGCCCGTATTGTTTTTAGCACATGTTGCTGATCATCTCTGATAAAACTTAACTCCAACTTCTGTGATGAATAGTAGATAGAAAAGTGCCAGTACATCGCACAGTAATCTGAAATTTCAAGGTGAACTCTGTATTCTTGGCCATTGCTGCCAAAGTCTTACAACTGGTTTCAAGGACGCTGTTGCAAAAGTGTGTTTGAACGCATTGCATACCATTTACTCTCAAAAAATTACGCAACAGAAGCCACACAACTGTGACATGAACATTAAATAATTTTACTTTTCTTTAAGGGAGTCCAAAGCTTTTTTTAAAATCAAAAAACAGATACTTATCTAAGGAGAGGGAAGACTCCTATAGAGCCTTCCCAGTTTCCATTCAGTGTCCATGTTCCTCCACAGGCTCCACTGTTAGCAGTGCACTACCAAATTGGTCATGGAGCTCTCTTCCAGGTTGGGGAGAATTCGGCAGTCTTTGTAAGCACTCGGGCTTCCGAAGACCAGCCCCTCCATACTGCGCACGTGCAAGTGCCCTCTTTTGCGCAGTTAATTCGTTTTTTTCAAATAAAAAAAAATATGTTAAGCCTGCACACAGTCACTGTCATCTGTGATGATGGTTTGTGATGACAGACTGCACACTGCCCAATAGGCATACTTTTGCATTCTGGAAGTACACAGATGCCTGCATTTAATGCACAGTGCAGAGCTGTCCCATTCAGTCTGAATGAATTCAGCCCTGAAATGGAGAGCAATGCAGGTACCATGCAAATTTGTAAAATGCACTGTCAACCACATTGCAAAGCAATGAGACATTGTGCTCAGGCCCTTACTCTGGATGCCGCTGGTGGGGTGGGTCACCTTCACTGACGGTTGCTGATGTGGTGGGAGTGTCACATAGATGTCCTATGTTACACTTGTGTTGACTCAAAAACTACTTAAATTTCATTGTGACAGTAAGGACCGCTATTACATTAGTTGTTTTACTTTTTAGATGTGGTCTCTTGATCAAATGTTTGGTCCCATGGTTGTCTCATCGTCTTTAAACTCATGACACTATTTATAAGGCTTTGGGCACGAGGGCATGTACGAGCATTTACGCAATTTCTGCTTTGTCATGTTGCGACGGACTACAGTGAATGTAGAAGAAACAGGTATAATTGATCCCTTTGAGCATATATGGAAAATGTGCATAGGGTGTCTGTCTGATGTGAGTTGTGTGGCAATCATCCTGGGCAATAGGAAGTAACTCTTCCACAGAAGAACTGCACTCCACAAATTCCACTTCCAAAACTCATGATTTTCATTATTCCCTCAAACTATTTTCCCCATTGTAACTTTGTATTTTTTAGCACAAACACTTTATTTTATTAACACTTTATTTTATTTCAAGGTTTCTGGTTAGTGAAATGATAAAAATGACAGCAAGGCCTTCAGTATTCTAATAATAAAAAAAGGTTATTTTTAGACAGGAACACCTCAGAAGGTTACCACCAGGCACCAGTAATAAATTTGCTTCAGAAAATGATCGCCTCCAGACAGGCTCTCAACTGCAATACTGTGCACACATTCCCAGCACTTCCCGGACTACCTGCATATGTTGCACCACAATGCTCATACATACGGGGCCAGTGCATAAAGATTTGGTCTATCCAGCCAGTTAGATTCTTTAACTAAAATGTACACATTTTCACAGCAGACAAACGACAACTCTGAAGGCATTAACAAAGGGGTGAATATCAACCTAACCTTAACACCATCCCCCTCCCCCGGTGGGCTTCACCCCATACTTACACTATCAAGCCCCTCCAGCTGTTAAAAAAGGGTGCCCGCTAAGACAGTGTATGCAAACTGTGGCTACTAACCAACCAGTAGCCATTTATGACTTTTTTTCAGCAAACTGGAAGTGAGTCTGATGAACTGCTATCCTACAGCACTAGTGCGCTGTGAATAAATATATTCAATACCTTTCATAAATATGGTTAAAAAGTGCATGACTCGTCAATGCTTCAAACTGCCTCTTTCCTGCACAAATTCAGCAACCTGAGGCATATTACTAATAATAAGCAATCATTCAGTCTTGTATCTCCATCTTTATGAACCAGAGAAGCAGCTAGCAATTTTATTGCAGCACAAAGATATACAAAACACAATCACAGCAAAACTCACCTGCTAAACATTTAAAGCCAAGAATGTGTTTGGTTTGGATTTTTTCTTAACTTGGAAAATTATTCAATTCTCCAACAGAAAAAAAAAGCTGTGCCGCAATTAAGATGGAATACAGGCCACTTCTCTGAATAAATTAGTACTATCTAAATAAAGGCTAATAATCCAAGTTGCTGGGTAAACACAGACGTATTCCTCCAGTCATAACACAGCTGACAAGGAAGCACAGGGTTAATGTGCATAGGCAGCACTCTTGCCTTTAAGTTCAAGCACTGACATGATTGTTCATTTGGGATTCCCTTGGAGTGAGTCATTGTTATAACAGAGACTCCCTACTGCAGGAGCAGGATAATGCTCAGCCTCTGGAGGGTACAACAGCTGACAGTTTGTCTTACAAGAGACATGGATTAATGTCAGACCTGCAGCTAAGTATAAGGTGTAATAGTGTTCCATCACTGCCAATAGCGTACTTGTTCAGCATGTAGGAACTCTGCTATACATTCTGTGCGTATGTACCAGAATGCACTGTGTATGAGTAGTAGCGTACACAATGTAGGTGTGCCAGAATGCAGAGGAATGTGGTGGAGATCAGGCTAAACGCCTGGCACTGGTCTTTGTTATCTGCACAATAAAGTCCGTTGTTGAAATATGATGTATGATGCGCAGAAAGAGAGAAACAGAGAGACAGTATTTGCATGCTTCATTGGCCCTTCACTGAGTATATCTAATTAACTAACAGTAATGTATAGTCCCATTAGTAATATAAAAGTGGGACTATGGTGAAAAGGCAAGCATACTGTACATAACTGATTAAAGGGGTGGCAACCCATGGGATTCAAATGATTTATTTATTGAGGTGTTAATTCCCTGCAAGTAAACCAGGTGCATTTTATAAATGAATCTGGCCTCTTTTGTAATAACATCCTACCACAATCTCCACCCCGCCAAACAGTGGCACCCACTGTGCTGAATAGTGTCCTGCATGTGATGTGCACATCCTGGTCCATAAACAAACTGCGCCACCTTTATCTTTAATATTGAGAAAGTCGAATGTGGTGGTCAGTTGTAGGCAAGACCTCAACTTGACAGACTCATTTGCGCGTGCATGAAAAAGTGGCAACAGGAAGTTTGTGCACATACTTTCGGCAAGTAGAATATTGGTAAATTAACTTATTGTTAAAGTGGCAATAACGATCGTAAAACATTGATAAATAATACCAATATATTACTACAACGAAATCGAACTTTATTCTCACAATGAACCCTCCCTCTACCGATGCCTAACCTTGACCAACCCCCTGCCACTGCACACACTGCACACACTGCCTGCAACTCCCTGCCACTGCACACACTGCCTGCAACTCCCTGTCACTGCACACACATGCCTAACCTCCCCACCACCACGCCTAACCTTAAAACCTTCTCTCTTGCTAACGGGCACTCAAATTTCCTACTTCCTAAGCTTGTCATAGAAAGTCCATTTTGCTGTTGCCACTAGTGTAAAGTGATTGTTGCCAATTTGAAGAAGAAACCACAACCCCCCCCCCCCCACCCCGCATGGCTGCTTTCCTATTCTACTCAGTACAACTGAATGGGAGCTTGCAATTTCAGGCCTAACAGTGCACATGCTGCACATCTTCTGTCAAACAGCACTTTATTTGACCTGAAGAAGCGACTTGTGGTCGCGAAACGCGTTGTCTAGCTCTTAGTGCTATAAAATAAACCCAATTTATATGAATTACGTGTGTACGAGCCTTCATAACAGGTAAGACACACTACGCTTACCTATGATTTGGTTGTATATGTTATAACAAAATTGAGGGCGCCTCCTACAGTGTTTTGATAGTGCACATAAGTGCACAGGAGAAATGTATGAGAATGTCAATGGAGACAAAGCCTAAGGGGCCTCACTTATTCTTTAAGGTAAACCTTTTAGTGAAACCCATGTAACGTTAGCATACAGAACAGAGCATACTAACTGCTGTCTCCGGAATCAGCAGAAGTATCATATATTATATATATATATATATATATATATATATATATATATATTCATACAGTGTTCAGATCGTTATGCTTATCGACCCCATAGTACTTGCATGGTACGATTTGGCTATAGTTATACTCTAGCATCCATAAACATGCTGCTTTACATATAGCAGGCTGCCATCAGTGTACAGGTGTATCCTGTTTTTCAAAGTGCTGGCTAGTTCACCACTACCAAGCATTTCTTAACTTCTCTTTCTACCACTTTCTGTTTGGTGTGTAAAAGCTTTCCCTTATCTCAGTAATCAATGTAATCTCACTGGGATGCATTTTTTTTTTGTTTCCATAAATGTTGTTACCATTACATTTTGCAGTATGTGCTGTTTTTTTAGCATCACATTCATCACACTTCCTCAATGTATCTGACTTGGCCAGAGACTGACAAATTGTGGTAATTTGTAGCTGAATATCAAACATTTATGTTGCTCATACATGCTAATTATTGTTACATAAAGCAATAATACAAAGTGTTGCTTAATTTTACTAGACAGTTTTGTGAGGAGAAGGTTGTGGATTTTTTTTTAAATTTGTAACCTCTTGGGGCCATTTCCTTCTAAAACAAATTTTCTCCAAACTATTCACAGCCCACCATATTTTAACTTCATCCTTTATTGCAGCCTTCAACTTTTAAATAGCTTGAAATAGTCAATATGGGAAACAGCACTCAAAGTACCTGGTTGATCACTGAAGACAGCTGCAAAATTGGAGAGATGATCAGGGCTCGCATTAATAGATAAGAAGTCCGGGTGATCCAAGTCCTCAGTCCATGTGAGAAGACCACTGCATTCAGCTTCCTCTGGCTCAGCTTCATCCTTTATTGGCTCTATAATCAGCTCTAGTGTAGCCTGCGTGGCGACAGTAGGGATGTCAGACATCGCGGAACAGCCACGCCAGCCATGGGAGTAGAGACCAGTGGTAATTAAATTAACTACTGCCAATAATCAAAAGGTTGGCAAGGTACGCAATGTAGAGAATATACTAGTAAAACTTACAGAAGAGACCAATAACTGGGTCAAAGTCCTGCTCTACCCACAACCGCAGATGCCACTGTCTAATGCCAGCAATTAGACATTTCAGTGGACCTGACTAGCTGTGGAACTAGGAAGAAATGAGCTTCACTGACATACATTGCAAAATGGCTGGAAAAGCAAGGAGCTTGGAATAGGTAACATGGATAATTGCAAGAAAATGGAATCCTACAGATCCAAGTCCCAAAACAGAAAAACAATGCAAGATACACCATATCTGAGTTGCTGTAACTCAACATGCAGAGATGAATGACATCTGCACGTGTTAGTTGTTTGGCAGAAAAGGTCTTTTACTGTCACGTAGGACAGCCACGCAAAATACCCTGATGCATTTCCAACGCAGTTGTTCAGCTCAGTCGTAACCTGAACTTAACTTCATTGTTTCAAACATATACCATATCTAATTAGTAAACTACTAAAAACTAAAACTTCACAAAATGTTTTAAATTAAAGAGAAAAGTAACTAAGACCAAGAAGGTGATTTAATATACACCAGTCTGGAAAGAAAATGTATAATAATGTAAAATAAACCAAAACACGAAAGTGACACATTTTCACAGGATCATGACCAGCCAATCAGAACTTTACAACGTTACGACAATCAGTATTTTCTTCATAGGCATATTTCCAATTTGCTCGTCAATTTTCACTTACTGTTTTAACTTACAAAATTTGACCTATAAATAACAGGAAAAAACATCATCTCTACTTATAAATATATGCAATGGTGAGGTAACTGAATGCTGTACTAAGGTGCTGGTGGTTGGGTTTCGAGCTGGAGTGGTGTATTTTAGCTTGAACTTTATACACCAGCGCATACCAGGTTTGGACAAGGAAGGATCACCACAACACTAAAAAGTAACTACTCTGCTTCTTTATCCTACCAGCAAGTTCCCAGTGTTAGACTGATCACAACAGAACCAAATTGGTTCAGTGTTGGCCTTTCCTCTAGCAAGTTGAAGCCTGAGGCCCACTAGAGTGTTTTCAGCAGCATTTAGGAATTGTCAGGGAATCCAAAAGTGCTAGGTTAATGAAATTGCAACTGCGGTGCTGCAGCATTTTTGGAGCAATTGTGCTTCAATACATAGTAGAGGATCACTGCTAAATCACTTTTCATCTGCTGTACAAAGAGATTTTTCAGCGCCTTTACTACCCAAAATACTTGCTGTACCCATAAAGCCTTGTGCTAATAGAAATCACAATCGATATACAAATCGCTAGGCACTAAATTCAAAGAAGCTTCAAAATCACCAGAAATTGCTCTAGAAAATGTTGCTCTACAAAACTTTCTTTTCATTTTTCATTGTAATGTGACTGCCAGTTAAAGAGACTCTGAAGTCTCATAAAATTAAGGTTTTTATTTTAAAAATCTCTTTAACATCATTGCCCTAACTAAAACACTGCATCCCCACGGCTGAACACTAACTAATTCCCCCCAATCTCCCCAGCAAAAATACACAACTTTCTTGGTCGTGGATTTTGCTGCTGGAGGAGGCAGAGTTTTCAGCTGCAGCTCTGCCTCCATGCGCGTCAATCCACGCGTATCTCCGCCTCTCCCCTGCCCCTCTCAGTGAAAGAGGGGCAGGCAGAGCCGGCGATCCACGCTAATGGATGCGTGTAGAGGCAGAGCTGCAGCCAAAAGCTCTGCCTCTTCATGGAAGCGCTCCCCACAATGTTTCTCTCTGAGTTTGGGGGGATTTAGTTAGTGTTCAGCCGCGGGAATGCAGCATTTTAGTTAGGGCAATGATGTTAAAGAGATTTTTAAAATAAAAACCTTAATTTTATGAGACTACAGAGTCTCTTTAAATGCATCAGGATTGCATAATGTCTTAAACCTACAACAGTGGCCTAGTGCAGCACAACGAAACGACTGCACTGTATTTCTGCTGTATATATCTCATCTGAAGCCCACAGGCACCTACTGGACACCCATATCAAGGATAGGTATTATGTTGCAACTCGAACAGGTAAATACTAGGAAAAGCTTATCATCATTTTGAATTCATAATTACTACAGAATTGTGCAATTGTTTCTTCTATGCTCAAAAGCAGGCTTATTCCTGCATAGGGTTTATTATACTAATTCTCCAGGTCCGAACAAGAGGACATAGTGATTACTTCCCACTGTACCATAGGCACACTCTTTGGGACAGAACGAGTTAAGAATAAAAGTCATTGACCTCTTTAACTGCCCTCTCTACTGTGTCTTTTTTGACTAATTACACTCCCACTGCTAGGCTTTTAAAGTTTGCCACTACAGATTATAATTACCCATTAAAATGTTGATTCTCTTTTATATACAAGAGCAAAATAGCAAGAGACAAACGTTTGAGTCTGCCTACTATGATTATTTGATTTTCTAAGGAAGCATTCATTATTTTGCTTGATTTTACTAAGGTGTTTATAATAATGACTAGCCTCCTCTAATTCTATTAGCAGAAGCCCACTAGGAATGTTATTAACTTTTATGTTAATTTTAATTTTCAAAGAACAAATCCCCTTAGTCTTCGGATGAAAAGCAGTACCCCCAGCCGCTATATGCAGGGTGTCAGGTAGCGGACTCTGTTGTTTTTACTCTTGAAGGTAACAAGAAAACACCCTGCTGTCGGAGATACTGCAGCTGGCTAATTAACTAAAATTACTATTATTATATATTTTTATTTCAATTGCATTTAAGTGGCTGTGCACAAAATACAATTAAAACAAGAATTACTGTAGAATGATGCATCGCCATTGGATACGCAGTCATTTTTTTGTCTAAAGTTAATTGGCATTACAGGTCAAGTCCAGGGTATTTTAAAAAGGGCATTGTTTTACAAGACCAGACCAAGGAAGCCCGCTCTTCGGTTCCATTCTTCGGAATTTAATGCCTGTTGAGTGGGCTGAATAGAATCCCATTCCATGGTAGGCACTCCTAATTATAACACAATATAATTATTCACAATATATGTTTTCACAAAACCACTTAATAGAAGCACACTGTTCAAAACAATTTGAAAAGTTCAGACTGAGATAAAAATTTATGCAGTTTATATTCAATAAAGAGTGTCTATTAAACAGCTACTTAAAAAAAATTATATGACTTAAATAAACTTAAGAAGCCAAGCTGATATTTCATAATATACTTTATAGGAAGAAAGTACATTTTTGCAGGAAAATGTGCAGATTAAAGTGAACTAGTACCAAATAGGCTTATGCCTCAATCAAAGCACTTATTTTTTCAGAGTATTACATAAGAACAGACCTAAATTAAAGGGCAACATTAGGCACCTAAAACAAAAATCCCACATATGCCTTCCTGGTTGCTCCTTGGATCAGGTTTACTTTGAAACTTTTAAAAATAAAGTTTGGGCAAAGATTAAACATTTTTGTAATACTTTAAATGGCTTCAGCGGAAAACCATAAAAGATAACACTCAAGTAAAGGTAAAAAATTCTAACTGACCTCTAAAAATACACAACACAACGTCTTTTTTACATTTTGTCCAAAGATCGTCTTTATTGAAAGCATTATTTTGCTAGGTATACCTGTTTAGGCAGCAAGAATGCAGATGTGCGGTCGCACACAATATGAGATTACCAGGTTCTGGACCAATCATGTAGTTCAAAGCAAAACCATGGCACCCGGTTTACCTAGAGTGATCAGGTGATACTCGGGGATGTATTAATAAAAGACACTTGCTTGATAGAAACAGTGTGCGGATCACATGGATTTGCTCTGTTTAGGCAACAGACGTGGATGGAGAGCCAGGAGACGTTTAGAGCTTGACAATAAGTGTAGTCGCTCATTGCTATGTATGACCAGCCTAAATTTTATCTTCAAGCTAAAACTTCTATTTGTTCAAAGAAGTAAAGTGAGCTACAGTTCTACTCTTAAAGAATGATGTTATCCTAAAGTCAACCAAACAAAAAGACGTTATCCTAAAGTCAACCAAACATTCCACCAAAAAGTATGTGTAGTGAGATAATTTCCTGTCCCTTCATTCATCGGAAGAGTTTTTGGACTGGTCATCTTTCTTGCTATTTGTGCTGAAGGATGGAGTAATAAGTCCCTTCCGGATCACCCAAACAACAATGGCTGTCATTAGTTCTCATGACAATAACTGTGTATAAGAGAGCATCTTTAAAAGCCAGAAGCACTTCTCTAGGGCAGGATCCGTATAGTCACCACAATGGGGAAGATACTGAAGGAGGTCAGGAGATCTTTAATCTGGCTATAAAATATGCAATTGTTCACTGCAAACGCAGAATCTGCCACTGATCGCCACTATGGATGTAGATGACTTTATAACACAAGGCAAAATAATTAATTATGGTGAGGTACCAGTGGCCCAGACTCAGACTCTGCAATTGGTCTCAGTGGGAGATGTTATACACTAGGGCCTTCGCTACAGCTTCTGCTACCTGTAATAACATGAATGAAAAGGAATGACTTCTGAAAATGTGAGATTATGTGTTGCTGAAGATTGCCTAATGTGTTATTAACACAAAGAAATGTAATCGGCGTGAACAAGCAATTCACAGTCATATGATCTATATGTCAGCCTTTACATGGACGTTCAACAGAGCAATAAATAAAACAGTAAAGGTGTCCATACACACATATAGATTTCTGCTCAATGTGGCAAACAGATCCCCTACAGATCTTCAACAGATTTCACCAAGAAATCTATTGAAAAGTCATTGATCTTTAGCATTGCACTGGATGATAGATGATAAAGGCTGTCAATCTGCCATCGCACCCCTGCCGTGTCCGATGAAATTTAGCATCTGGTCGGATAGTAATTTCCATAAATGTTTGCCACGAATCGATCAAAATTGTGATTGATGTGGTTTGTTACATAAGAATCTGCAGGTGAAAATTGATGCGTGTATGGCCAGCTTTAGTGTAGGAAACAAACCCATCACACGCAATATTTTGTGATATAGATTATTAGACTTATGTTAAAGCAACTAAAGTTTACATATATAAAAATAAATAAATAATTCACACACCAATGTAACTGCCCAGACTAAAAAAGGAATAAAATGGACATACCTGGAGCTTTTTCTACAAAAATGACTTTGGAATCTTGATGGAAGTTGTGGCCACTCACAACCATTTTTTTCCCTCCAGTTACTGGGAAGCTGTCAATACTTTGTTTTTCTACCAAAGGCAATTCCTGAGCAGATCGCTGGGCTTCAAAGAAAGTGAAATATAATATAAGCATCACTCAACAGCTTTTCAAATCCCCGCGTGTAAATATAGCAATATCCTTAATATAGATCCTGCACAAGAGCTTCAGCAGTGGTGACACAATGCAACAGATATGCTTGCAGAATGGGGTGTACAATGCATGTTACTGAAGGGTGAGAATTTCGACCTTGACAACTTTCTAATCAATGAGCAGCCTGCTTCTACCTTGTATTCACTATAGGGAAACAGGAATACAGTAATGCGAAGAAGCCATTGTATGCGGCAGATGCAATAGCTGGCATGCAAAGCATAGCCAAGTCCTTTCAAGCTCTCAGTGAAAAAAAAGAAACTTGAATTTAAAGTGACTTTGTCATAATGCAAAACACCATTTGTCATAAAGTGTCATAATGCAAAACACCTATGTAATAAGGCTGTAATTTAAGCAGTAAACCAGAGACTTATTTCTACATTCTGAAGCCTAGTACACAGGCTAGATGGTTCTCGGCGAAGGTGAACAGTCGATGAATTATATACATAGCTCCCAATTGTCCCTTTTTCGGAGGGACAGTCCCTCTTTGGGAACTAAATCCCTCTGTCGCTCTTTCTTCCTCATTTGTTCCTCTTACAGGACTAATGTACAGAGCTATGTAAATATATGTATTTTTCCACTTAAAAATGTGTTTAATAGACTTTAACCACTTAATGATAAGCTGACTTATAAAAACGTCCTGCTAGAGCCTCTGAATGGCTCCAGAACGTCTTTATAAGTCTGACAGCGCTGATGCCGCTGTGCACATGAAGTGCCGCACGTGCGCGCTCTCCCACGTGCATTCCCATGCACGTGCACGTGAAAATAGTGAGGAAAAAGGAACCCACCAGAGAAAAAATACACCTTTGCTTCCAAATACTATATTGTCACCATACTTTGTACTAGGGACATAATTACAAATATTGTGATAACCAGAACAAATAGGCAGATAAAATGTGTGGGTTTTACGTACAGTAGCAGTGTTTATATTAAAACTACAGGGGATGAAATTGGAGAAATAGTGTATTTTTTCATTTTTCCTTTTTTTTCCCTTAAAATGCATAGCAAATAAAGTAATTACTGACAACAAATATCAACCCCAAAAAGCCCAATTGGTGGTGAAAAAACAAGATATAGATCATTTTATTGTTGTTAATAGTGACTAAGCTATTGGCAAATGAAAGGGATGAGCACTGAAAGGTGAAAATCGCTCTTGTCTGTTAGGGTCTGTTGAGGTGAAGTGGTTAAATGTTATTTCTAGCACGTAAATTGATATATTTCTTATCTTCAAATGTTAAAATGAAGGAGAACTAATGATGATAGAGTGATTTAATTGTTTGTATGGGGTGTTAACATCAAGAAATAACTACAGTGGTGGCTACCAAATCAGTACTCTGTGGGAGATCAAGATGCAAGATGGAAAAAAATCAGGCTGGTTTCACATATGGAGCAGTGTGATTGTCCTGTAGCAGGGGAGCTCAGGGCAGGACACCATTTCCTCGTGCATATTCCCCTGCAGCAGAGTGCCCCGACAGGGTGATATGCATAGCTCCGCCCCTGAACAGTGACGTGCTCCCTGCTGGACAGGAAGTAGTTTAGATCACTGTTCCCCCCCCCCCCCGACCACTGCATCTGTGCAACACCCCCACTGCAACAATCCAAATAGATTGTTGTGGTGCCATAGACTCCAATGCAAATCCATGTCACGCTGTACCGCTCAGCAACGTACTGAAGAGTCTGCATCACCTCTGCTTCATCATGGAGCTTCGGGGTAACATACTGTGATGCGCTGCAATGCGCTATGCGTAACATTAGCCTCAATAGGTGATACATAACAACAACATCTCGTAATGTATGTCTACCTTAAAGTGACCCTGTACAGAGAAGGATATGGAGGCTGCCATATGTATATCCTTTTAAACACTTGCTTAGCTATAGTGCTGATCTTTCTGGCTTCAGTAGTGTCTGAATCACAACTCTGAATCAAAAATATGGTAAGTGTGATCAAACTTTGTTCAGAACACCCATTCTGCATACTTATTCTTGGTCTGAGAGATAAATATATGTACATATAGTACCAATACTATTTAGAACTGTGTTCCCTTTTTAAATTGCAAAAGTTAATAAACCGGTGTTTTATCTGTTGCAGTTGGAGGAGTCGAACTGCAGTAGCAGCTCTCCTAAAAAGTAGATAAAAATCAAAATACTTGTATCTAGCTGTGCAAACATTCATGATAGGATAGTGATGGAAGGATCAAATGGTCAATTATTTTTCCATGTGAGAGCTGATTGAAACAGATTTTGCTCTACACTAATGTGGCTGCTGTTTGTACTTACAACTTAAAATTTCAGCCCTTATACTGAAAATCAGAATATGAAACTCCAGGAAAGTTCTATTACCATTATACATACAATTAATTATCTCAGACATTTATTCTCACTTCGTTTAACTATACACTGCCGTAGAAGGATGTAAAGTTTGCCCTTTATTCCTTTTACTCTAAACCAGTTTCCTGGCTGTTCTGCTGATCCTGTGCCTCTAATACTTTCAGCCACAAACCTAGAACAAGTAGGAATATCAGGTTCTGTGATTAAAGTCTGGATATACTGTATTAGCTGCATGCTTGCTTCAGGTGTGTGGTTTAGACACTACTGCAGCCAAAGAGATCAGCATGACTGCCAAGCAATAGGCATTCTTTAAAAGTAAATAAATATGGCAGCCTGCTTATCTGTCTGCATTGTCCCTTTAACTGTGGATATGTAAGAAAAATCACTAGTAACTGTAGAAATCACCGTTGTATTCAGAATCTTCTTTTTGAGCACAAAAAAATATAAAAATCTAATACTAGGTTTTCTGCATTTAGACCTAACATAAGCAATACATCCCAATCACACACATACAATAAGTACATAAGTATAAGCCATACGTTGGTGCATAATAAATTAATAATTGCCAAATTTACACATGCCACACTTTACTAAAATAAAAATGTAAAAAAAAAAAAGTTCTCAGAATAGCTTAGCTTTGCGTGCATTAAAGTTATAGTTTCCCCGTTTTCACGGGGAAGAGGATGAAATCTCTCCATGAAATGTAATACATCTAGCTTTTTCATTATGGAATATGATTATTTCCTGCCCCTAATGGTCGAAAACATGAAAACGTTTAGGTGTTACAAAGACATGGCTCAAAACCAGAATGCACAGATAAGGCATATATGTGGAGGAAATGGAGGCTCCAGTAAAATAATACTGGCTTCTATCCATCATTTAGTGACATAGTCCATGTAATATTCACATACTGACAAATGTGCACCTAGGGATAACTATTTCCTTTAACAGAAACAACAGAAACCTTGCCTTCTGTTTTGAACAGGATATGTGATGAATGAAAAATGTGTAACGCTTAGGAATAAAGGGGATTTCTACCTGAGCTTTAATTCTGCAATATACAACTTTAACTTCTAAAAAATAGAAAGTAAGTGCCTATGATCACTTTGCCCAATGCAAAATAGCCCATAATGCATCATTTTAGGACAGGTAGTTGCACCCTGCAAATCATTCCTTTTTTGCCTCTGTGATGTTTAGGATACCTATAGCCTTCAAGTTAAAATAATTCTAAATCCAGCTTATATGTAGCCATTTCCGAATGTCTGCTGCTGATCAGTGAAGACATGGGTTTAGATGATTATGTATGTGGCAAGTGCAGAAGAATAGAACCACCGAAGTGCTTAACCACCAAAACTTCATGTAGTGGATTGAAAGGAACACAATCACTCAGCCCTTCAGAATGGCCAACGCTTCCAAATCACAATTTAACTTTTATGTCATAAATGGCTATAGCTTTCACCTTCAGTCCTGCACAATAGAGAGCCCCGTCTCACCCTATTCTTGCTTTCTAGTGGCTTTTACAGCTACAATCAAAACTATGAAAACAGCAGGCTAATATTGTTTTTCATGGGCGAAATCGCTTTTAGCATTAGACTGTATAGTTAAATCTGCATGACAGCAACCAAGTTTGAACACAAGGTTATAGATGTAGATTCATATTGGTTTGTAGTGTGTAAAGAATTTGAACAGATACCTCATCATAATGTTATTTAGTTAGATCTTGCCGCCACCTCGCTTTTCAGCATGGCGCAGGAACACTATGTTCTTACTGGCCACAGTAACTGACTGCTACTCTTCCCACTGTGGCTCCTTACTCAGAACAGCTGCTACCTGTGTGCGCCTCATTTATCTTTGCCCATCATTAACTTATAGGCCTTACGTTTCCTTCTCAAATCTTCCTCTGGTGTGACTTTGCTGTGTATGCAGTAAACTGTGTGAAGCGGAATTACGGGCGTAATGTCTTATCGCACGATGCAGTACGTTACATGCAGTGCATTATGCTTTACACAGTGTCGGACTGGGAGGTGGAAAAACTGAGGAAATCTACCTACTGGCCAAACAGCAGTAACCCTGTGTTATCACTCCCAATAGAAACCTGCAGCAAGTCTTCACTGTGAGCAGCAACACCTGATTACTGCTGCTTGGCCAGCAAGTGGTTTTCCTCAGCTTTTCCAGCTCCCAGTCCAACACTGGCTCTACACATCATGCGTAAGACTATATGCACGTAATTCTGCTTAAAGAGAATCTGTATTAATAAAAATGCCCCCGGGTGAAGGGGTGGGTACACACCTGGGGGGGGGCTCAGGATCCTATCGAGGCTTCCCCCGTCCTCCTCTGCCCCACGGTGGCAGTGACAGAGCTCCCCAAATGGCAGGCATGAAAATATTTACCTGCCCGGCTCCAGCGCAGGAGCAGTAGCGGCTCTCAGCACGGAAATCTGCGGAAATAGCCGATCCCAGTCGGGTCCGCTCTACTGCACAGGCGCAAGTCTCCTGCGCAGTAGAGTGAACCCGACTGAGAACGGCTATTTCCATCTATTTCCGAGCCAAGAGCCACAACAGAACCCGCGCTGGCAAAGGGAACAGTAAATATTGCACAGCCTGACAAATTGTCGGCTGTGCATTCCGTGGGCCAGAGTGAGACCACCGCGGGATGGAGGAGGACGGGGGAAGCCTTGATAGGATCAAGAGGCTTCCCCCTTCCAACGGGGGACTTTTTTTTGTACAGAGTCTCTTTAAAGTAGTTTACTGCATACATCGTCAGAACATACACTTCACCTGGCTGCATTACTTAGCAGTATGATCTCCTCATCCTGCTAGGCTGTGCTCTTTTATCTAATATTTAGCATCATGAATATTTGAAAGACACCCAATACATATTTTTATCTTAGACCATATTATTTTGACAAAACACATAGCAACACAGAAAGCATCATATAAATAAGAGTTGGTTGCCTGATCTGAACAGACATTCGCTTTTTGGTGGTAAACTGGCCATGCAGGAACATGTTTGCTTTAAGTACCTATAAAAAAAATCAGGGATTTCTTATTTCATTATTTAAAAAAAAATGAAATATGCAATGGCTCCTGTTAAATCATCCAATAGTGTTTTATGGGACAAGGAATTATTAAAAGGAATTTAAGGAAAGGAATTATTAACTTACAGCACTCAATGGGATTGGATGATGCTTGCAGCGTCAGAGTCCTTCCGTTGGGTTGTGGAATGTGTACACGGAACACCAGGCGCACTCTAGTGTTCTTCCTTCCAATGTCCGTTTCCCCTTTACGCAACTCAATGTCTGAATTGCGCAGCTTTAGTATACCGGCACAATCAATTCTGTTTAAAAAATATAAATAAATACATTTACAATATTGTAATATCTTCTTTGTTAAATAAGGTTCATTTTGCATTTTATTTGTGTAACAGAGATATTTGTTAAGAGTCTGGCCGTATAACTGAAACTGACCTGGCATGGCAGTATATACAGGGAAGAAAAGTTGGAGATCAACTACTGGTAATCTAAATTTGTAATTCCTGCCATTTTTTTTTATTTTCGCTTCACACAGATTGATGAAAAGGTGCTGTTAATCCCTCGTCTTTTTTTTTTTACTTGTGTCTGTCCACTTTAGAGAAATTGCACCTCACTTCCTGTGCACAGTGACCTTGTCCTAAGGGCAGAAAGCTAGGTGAAATCTCCCCAACCAGAATACATACAGCAGTAAAAGTATTACGGTGATGCTCTTCCTCCTCTTTTCTATACAAATCTAAAACACAAAATTTAAGCATTTTTTTCATAACTGGGACTCCCCACAAATAGTCCCTAAAGAGGAATTAGGTATGGACTTTGAACAGGAAACATGGACAGCAGAGAAAGGTAAACCTTATATCCACTATGTTTTAGGGTTATCCTGGATTGCACGTTCACCTTGCAGTGCTAGAGCCTCCGATTCAAATCTTGTCCAGGACACTATCTGCATGGAGGAAGTATGTTCTCCCTGTTTTTCAACAATACTGCAACGGACCATATCTACTAAGGCAGTGGTTCCCAACCTTTTTGGAGTCGTGACACATCAAACCAAACGTTCAGATCTCCGTGACACGTAGACTAGTGGTTGCAGGTGAGTGGCCATTACCGCTGCTGGCATAGTGGCGGCTGCTGGTAGGTGGCCGTTACTGCTGTTGGCATAATGGCAGCTGCTGGAGAGTGGACATTACTGCTGCTAGCATAATGGGGCTGCTGGTGAGTGGCCATTACCGCTGCTGGCATAGTGGCGGCTGCTGGTGAGTGGCCATTACATGCTGCTGGTACAGTGGTGGCTGCTGGTGAGTGGCTGTTACTGCTGTTGAAATATTCACAACAATTACAGCACCCTGATACTGCGCTCATATGCTGAGTCAGATGTTATATAGGTCACCTCTAAAAAAATGTTTTATATAAAAGATAATGAATCAAACATTCATCAAACATTCATATTACATGTGCTAAATTCTAAGTAAAAAAACACAATAGCAGGCAGTAACCACATGTATAATGTCCTTGCTCATATAATAATTATCATGTAGGAGCGCTCTTCCTAGATGCGTGCAACCATCAAAATAAAGTTCTTCAGTAAAAATGGTTAAGCGCTCTTCTCTGCCTGTTCCTTCTTAGACACAGCAAATATGTCATATAATGAAAAAGCCCCCCCTTCGGGGAGAGACTCACCAGACTTCTAGGCCTCCAAGGCCAATGCTCGCATTCGGGGTATTGGCCACCCCGCAGCCTCTCTGGCAGTCCTCTCTTGGCTATTCCCAGTCTGTGTAAGCAAAAAGCGGATTCCACATCGCGTAAAAGCGTACCAGTTTATTTTTAAAAAATTTAAAAACAGATCAGTGGTGTATAACCACTCATTGGGTCAGAAAACTTCATCAAAAATGAAAAAAACACAGCCAGCCCCTTGTTTTACAAGCTACCTGATTCCAGGTACAGGGGTATGCAGAGATGAGATGCACTAAGCTGGTGACAAGGCGCACGCCTCTGTCATTTAGCGTCCCTCTCCGCAATAACTTACTGGCTAGTGCTCTAAGAGATACCGAGCCTGCTGCACACAGACAATCCCGCCGCGTCCAGCGAGCGTCGTGCGCTGTGACGTCACTCCGTGGCTCCGCCCAACGTTTCGTTGCCCTAGCAACTCCTCAGGGGCTACGGAGGCACGGAGAGTGACGTCCTTTATCCTCTATTCCCTCTAATAGAGGATAAAGGACGTCACTCTCCGTGCCTCCGTAGCCCCTGAGGAGTTGCTAGGGCAACGAAACGTTGGGCGGAGCCACGGAGTGACGTCACAGCGCACGACGCTCGCTGGACGCGGCGGGATTGTCTGTGTGCAGCAGGCTCGGTATCTTTTAGAGCACTAGCCAGTAAGTTATTGCGGAGAGGGACGCTAAATGACAGAGGCGTGCGCCTTGTCACCAGCTTAGTGCATCTCATCTCTGCATACCCCTGTACCTGGAATCAGGTAGCTTGTAAAACAAGGGGCTGGCTGTGTTTTTTTCATTTTTGATGAAGTTTTCTGACCCAATGAGTGGTTATACACCACTGATCTGTTTTTAAATTTTTTAAAAATAAACTGGTACGCTTTTACGCGATGTGGAATCCGCTTTTTGCTTACACAGACTGGGAATAGCCAAGAGAGGACTGCCAGAGAGGCTGCGGGGTGGCCAATACCCCGAATGCGAGCATTGGCCTTGGAGGCCTAGAAGTCTGGTGAGTCTCTCCCCGAAGGGGGGGCTTTTTCATTATATGACATATTTGCTGTGTCTAAGAAGGAACAGGCAGAGAAGAGCGCTTAACCATTTTTACTGAAGAATGTTACTGCTGTTGGCATAGTGGTGGCTGCTGGTGCGTGGCCATTACTGCTGCTGACATAGTGGGGCTGCTGGTGAGTGGCTTTTGCTGCTGGCATAGTGGGGGCTGCTGGTGGGTGGCTTTTGTTGCTGCTGCTGTTGGCATAGTGGGGGCTGCTGGCGAGTGGCTTTTATTGCTGCTGCTGGCATAGTGGGGGCTGCTGGCGAGTGGCTTTTATTGCTGGCATAGTGGGGGCTGCTGGCGAGTGGCTTTTATTGCTGGCATAGTGGGGGCTGCTGGCGAGTGGCTTTTATTGCTGGCATAGTGGGGGCTGCTGGCGAGTGGCTTTTGCTGCTGCTGCTGGCATAGTGGGGGCTGCTGGTGAGTGGCTTTTGCGGATGCTGCTGCTGGCATAGTGGGGGCTGCTTGAAAGTGGCTTTTATTGCTGGCATAGTGGGGGCTGCTGGTTGGTGGCTTTTGCTGCTGGTGGCATAGTGGGGGCTGCTGGTGGGTGGCTTTTGTTGCTGCTGCTGTTGGCATAGTGGGGGCTGCTGGTGAGTGGCTTTTGCGGATGCTGCTGCTGGCATAGTGGGGGCTGCTGGCGAGTGGCTTTTATTGCTGGCATAGTGGGGGCTGCTGGTTGGTGGCTTTTTCTGCTGGTGGCATAGAGGGGGCTGCTTGCGAGTGGCTTTTGCTGCTGCTGCTGCTGGCATAGTGGGGGCTGCTTGCGAGTGGCTTTTGCTGCGGCTGCTGCTGGCATAGTGGGGGCTGCTGGCGAGTGGCTTTTGCTGCTGCTGCTGGCATAGTGTGGGCCTCTCCATCCACTTCGCCTCCTCAACCGGGACGCTATCTTCCATGCTGCTCTGTTGCCCCGCTCTGCCTCCCCTTTCGTTCCGTCCCATGGTAGATAAAGCAGGACTACAAGAAAATGGCCATCGTTGTCCACGAATATGGATGGCAGTGGCCATTTTCTTGTAGTCCTCCTTTAACTACAATGGGACGGAACGAAAGTGGGAGGCAGAGCGGGGCAACAGAGCAGTGCGGAGCTAGACAGAGAGCTGACACTGTGACACATGCCCAAAGCTGCCGCGACACATGTATGTGTTGCGGCACATGGGTTGGGAACCACTGTACTAAGGATTACTCAGGCTGGAGGTCTTTGGAGAACATGAGTGATCCTGCAAGACTGATTTATTACAAACTTCTAAATGGGATCAAAAAGTTTCCCAGTGGAAGAAAGAAATGGGACGCCACCTGGATAAGTAGTACATTTTGTTTTACCTTATATCATAGTAACAGCAAGCATGAAGTTTCAGTCATCAAGATCTTCATCAAGTGCACTTGATACAAGACCAGCTTGATGATCAAAATGTAAAGAAGCAAAGTTTGTAAATCATCCAGGTGGAAGCCGGGTTCTTCCTTCCATTGTGACTCTTACATGGTCCATCAGGAATCTGGACCATTCTGGTTTGACTCCCTGGGACATAAAACCTCTTATTGTGTGATGATTGCATGAAGTTACATACTATTCGGACTGTTTGCAAAGTTCCCACCAGTCTCCTAAAAGTTGAAACAGAGAGGGTTGCTGAATGGTTAGCAAATTTGCAGTGGTGCAACCACAACTGCCTGTATATGTCCATAACAAGATTCTTACAAAAATAACTCCTGGCTAGATCTTGTAAAGAAAGAAGACACACCATCTGTAGGTGATTGGATGTACATTTTAATTCACCAACCCTTCAGCAACCCATACATTGCCTCAATATGACCATATGGGGATTGTAAAATACTGCCACTTAAAAGAAACCAGAGATGAACGCTTTGGCAGTAAATAAACATAACCCCCGATAGATTTTACAAAATAAATACTATACCTGGTATTTTCGCCGCTCTGGTGTGCCGTTTTTTGTGTTTTTTTTTTACTAAAACTCCATGCAAAACACAGTTCATCAGAAAAGCATATTATTTAGTGGGCTGTGTGCAAAATGTAATCACCATTTCTAAAAAAAAATATACAGAAAGGGGAAAGCAGAGCCAGAAGGGTGCAGGCTTGGGCTTGAAAATACATCAGAGAAGACCGACTCAGCTATAATGATTCCTGAGCAAAGCCAGACTGAATGCTCAGTCGGGGATTTTATCAGGGCTGATTAGAAGCAGGCTGAGCAGTGAAGGATGAAGCAGAGAGCAGGGTAGGTGTTTTCTCTAATGTTCCCACTGATATATATGGTAAAATACATGAGGGTGCTTCGTCTCTGGTTCACTTTAACAGCAGACAAGTTTTAATCCAGACAACGTTATTGGGATCATTTATTTTCTAGCTCTGAAAAATATGACTGATATTATAATTCATTTGCACAGTGCTGGCAGTTTTTCTGCAGTGCTTTACAGAAGGTACTGAACAATCCACTAACTCAAGCAGGCTTACAGTCTAGTAATCCTATCGCAATCTAGAGGTGAATATTTACAGAAGGGGAAAGCCTAGAAATGTTAGGATCTCCTTCTTATTGTTGCCAAATATGTCATATTAAGGATTCAGTGTGAATTTCCAGAGTAATAGCAGGCCTGTACAGCTGTTTCACAGTAATTAGGAATACCATTGGGGTAGATTGGGAGTCAGCACAAAAGCTCTTTTATCTAGGCTGGTGCTGGCTTTCACCATGACAGAACTGTACTGAACCTCAAATCATGAGGGGGTATGATAATATCAATGTTGAGAACATGCTGTCATAAATCTTTCAATTAATAAATTTGCCATTAACAGCAGACGGACAACTAGTTTATTTTTGTATGTCAAGAGCTCAGTGTTCGGTAGGCGAATATGTACGCCATTTCCTGCTGAAGTCAGGAATTTGTCATCTCAACAAATAATGGTGACATTGGACACTTTGCCCAAGTCTCTCCTAATTATTTGTACATGTATGTAAGAATAAAACTAAGTTATTTATACTGGACTTTCAAATAGCCTGTTTTAATTACACCATGTTTTTGTGAAACCCAGATCAACTTTTGTACTTTAATTTAAAAAAAAAATAACTGATAGACTTCTGTTCAAACTAAAATTAAAGTGGCCTAAACATTTGTATCCCTCTCATTTGAAATCAGATTTTATATCGGTGGCAGATTCAGTATTTTTGTGGCATAGAGTTGCTGTTTATTTAGTTTAGCAGATTATTTAAGCTATCATTATCTAAAGCCCCATCTACACGAAGGGACATTGCAGCGATCCGGCGGCTCGATTAGCCGCCGGATCGCCTCTTCCGCGTGCCCGCCGCGTCCCCGCTCGCCTTGCGTGCGCCGCATACGATTCCCCGCTCGTGCCCGCTCGTCCCCGCCGGCGCCGCTTATCTCCCGCACGATTCCCTGCCATTGTCCCCTCGCGGAGATCGAGCAGGGAGTCGGCGGTGCGGAGATCCGTCCTGTCGGATCTTATCAATCGAGCCGCATGAGCGGCTCGATTGATAAGGAGCATCGCGGCCGCATCTACGCGTGTAGATGCGGCTTAAAATGTTAAACCAATCTTAAGGCCCCTTTTCCACTTGTGCATTGCTGATTGCATTTTCAGTAATGCACAGTGTGTGTGATATGCAAGACATCAGAAATGCATAGACTGCACTGTTTGATGTTTACCATGCACCATGTTTCAGCGCGGTAATACTATGGAAGGTTCTGTGCCATTTTTTGTGTAAATGCTGTGTGATTCCATTCATTATAATTGAATGGGATCTGCATCGCATTGATGACAATCAGAAAGCAATGCAGGTGCTGTATGTTTCTAAGGCCATCTGGGCTGCACCTAGTGTACAAGTAGGAAAGTGGTCTAAAGATGGCACTTCAACAAAATTCTGAAAAATATTTGTTGAAAAGAGGAATAATGAAAATGAAATGAATGCGTTTACATTAGAACTGTCAACATAAACTGCCATAAACTGCAAGAGGGAAAATTAGTTACTAATTAAAGCAAACTAGTTGAAAACAAAGTGATAGAGATAAACAACTGTATCTATAGCTCACACTGTAATAACACTGTTAATCTTTAAAAAAGATTTCCCAGGGTGCTTATTCTTTTTAGAAAGAAGCTGTAAAGAATTGAACTCCACACATTTTTAGTTGTTAAAACAGTCTTAAACATCAGCTATGTTTTTAGAATGGTCTATGTCCACCCTATTTTTTTATTCTGGTATTGGGAGTCGCATAAAAAAGAAGGTAATGAGAAATTTTATAAAAGACATCTGAAATGGAGGCTGCCATATTTATTTCCTTTTACATGTACATTGCCAGGCTGTCCCCTGAACAAGAATATAGATTAGATGTTTAACTTAAAGAGAAGCTGAAGCGAAAAAAAATATGATATTATGAATTGGTTGTGTAATAGACTATTACTAGCAAAGAAAATTACTAGAAACATTACTAGCAAAGAAAATATTATATTTTTATTTGCAGTTATTTTTTTTTTTTACAACATTGCATCATTCTCGAATAGTTGCAGTTTACACACTACTCAGCATTCTAAATGATTTTACAGAGCAGGCTAGTGAACTCTTGAACCTTTCTCTGCAGAGAAAAAGAAAATACTTTGACAGACACTTGAGATAATAAGCTTCAGAAGACAGAGCTCTCTGCGACTTTGAAAGTTGTGGAGCTCAATGGCTCTTTTGCATAGATAACAACTGAAGTTTCTTACCTCTTCCTGTACTGGAAACAATATTATATTTATGACTCTGCTCCTAATGTTTTATTTCTTAGCTGTACTACACATACAAATCATTATATCATATTTTTTTCGCTTCAGTGTCTCTTTAAGCTTATTTTAGGTGTGTGATTCAGACCCTACTGATGGCAAATAGCTCAGGAACTCAGGCAACTGGAATTGTTTAATATGAAATAAATATGGCAGCCTCCATATACCTCTCACTTCAGGTTTCCTTTAACCACTTAACAACCTCTGCCACGTTTATCTACGCCCCTTTAAAATTCACAGGGGCGTAGATAGGCAACTCCTGTTTATTTTCCTGCTGTGCGCGATCGTGTTCGCGTGCACGCGGACGTGCATACGCGTCGGGCACCCGCTGGTCCGTGATTGGCTGATGTGAACATGTGTTCACAAAGCCAATGACAGTGCTCATTCATGCAGAATGTGTGTAAACATTGTATCAGTCACTATGCTGTTACAGTTACTGATCAGCATCAGTGAGGGTTTTTTTAAATAAATTATACCCCCATTAAGCCCATTAACCCTTGCCTCCCTTAAATGTGAAAACTGCTGTGGTTTTTAGGTGATAAACCCCATGGTTGAGAGGTGGTTAAATAGGATTGCGAACAATTATTTTTGTCAAAAAACAAAACGTAGATAGAAATTTGACATATAGGGACAAAGATAGCCACAAACCTGGCATCTAAACCTGCAACAAACCTGGCATTTAGAAAGATATTGTTAGATATCTTTCCAAAACTGAAAACATTTGATTGAAGTTTTATGGTAGGTTCTGTCAGATCCAAAACAAAATACAAAGCAGCACTCTCCTCCACTCAAAACTGCAATGGCAGCAGCTTGGTGCTTGGAGGCAGCACTCTCCACACAATGCAAGGACTTCAACTAGCATCAGTACACGAGAGGTCCTAGCGTCCCTACTACATAGCTGGAATCATGCAGCTCCCAGGTGAAAGATGGGCTGAGAATTATCCATGCTATCTTCAGGCACTATTGGATACGTGCGCTTAAGTAATCCTGTTAGTTTGGTCACTTTTCCTAACATGGTGTGGAGAAGCATGTTACAAGTAGAATGCTGGGGTGGGTGGCAAACTCAAAACAGTTGCCCAGAGTTCCAGCTACATTATGAGATAGCAATATGTACTAAAAAAGGATGTTAACTGGGTTTGTATTGTCTTTACATACAGGAATAACTAATATAGGGGTCTACAATGATCAAAGGCAGGTATTAATGTCTATAAAAAAAGGCAGACCTCTAGTATAAAAATGAATACTGCAAAGATAGGCGAAGTGACCAATCATATTCAATCATTTTCTGGGTATAAAGGAGTAAATTAACAAATCAGTTTATTATGCATATGTGACATCACTCAAAACTCATATAAACATACCATAGATTTCCTGTGACAACGCATAGGCTAATCCCCCCTCCCCCCTTGCCCTACCCACACTTTGCTGATCTTGCCTTTATGTTTGTAACTTTGAGGTTTATGCCTTTATCGAGGTCTGTAAACTTAACCCATCCTCAGTAACCTTTGTGCATGCGCAGCAAGCATAAAAAAGACATTGCAGTTGCATGTCAATGTTCCTGTACTTACACACATGCAAATAGATGCCTCAGGAGCAGGCTATATTTCTTGCAATAGCATGATGGATCTATAATATGTAAGCCACACTTTTTTTAAACCAAACCTGAAACTATGGTAACTGTATTTAGACAGCTGACCAGTGAATGTGTACCTTTTTTGTAGAAAAAAATAAACTTAGCACTTGCAGAACCTGTAGCAATAACACTTTTTTTTTCTTTACCTCCCCAGAGAAGTTTAATTGCATGCTTGAAAAAGCTGTGCACTTCAGACTACAAGATCCAATAAGTGTCACGCTATAAACTGAACGCTAAGGCTGAAGTGGATATTTACAGCTGTGTAAGTGAGATGTGATTTATAAAAAGCAACAGTCGCACGGCTCAGACTCTTCACGAAAGTAGTGTGTTACCAGAAAGGTTGTTGTGAGATGAAATGCCCCTCTGCACCTTCCTCACTCCTTCTTCCTGTAATATATTTGTTTTTACATCCTTCATTTTCTCAATCACGTTAAATTACCTTGGTGAAGCTATTGGAAGCTCCCATGTGTATAGAAAAGGCGTAGGCGAGCATACTAACTTGATTCCCGCTAAACGTCACGCATAATACACCTCACTCTAACCTCAAGAGAGAAGTGCATGTAGGGACAGTCAACAAACCATATTTTTACACTGCAGGAATAAAATACTGTGTGTACTAAAACACATCGGCACAAGAGAAGTGCTCCTTCTTTTTTTAATATATATGGGTACATGAACGGGGCATGAAAAAGTGGAAACCAAACTGTCATTCACTAAAATATTCTATATTTCTTAGCGGTACGCTGTATTTCTCATTCTTCAAAAAGAGTTACTCTGGTAGCCTCGAAAACTCGAGGCACTCTAATGAACCAATATTGACTGTCTGCTAAAAATTTGAGTATAGCTGTCAGATAGCAAATTATTTTCTAAGGAAAACTGTACTAATAGGGGCATGAAGACAATCATGTTCTTGTTTTATTTAATAGGGCAGCTCATACTTGGAATGCATACATGCGAAAATGACGCCAGGAGATTTGGGCAAAGGGTAAGGCCGAAAAACAGCTCACCCTGCTCCTGTAAAAGTCCCGGCGGTGTTAATTACCATTCCCCCTCAA
This sequence comes from Hyperolius riggenbachi, assembly GCF_040937935.1. Taxonomy (NCBI): domain Eukaryota; kingdom Metazoa; phylum Chordata; class Amphibia; order Anura; family Hyperoliidae; genus Hyperolius; species Hyperolius riggenbachi. The sequence goes on from NC_090650.1 coordinate 285,020,525, forward strand.
GGCCGCCATTTACTCAGGAGAAAGATGTAATTTGGCTGGCAGCCATTGCTGGTGGCCTAATTACGCTGTTTTTAAAAAAAATTGGGCACCGTCTTTTGACGGCGCCCACATTACTGTCTTAGCGCCACTATAACCGTAAGTCTCCATAAAGCCTATGGCGGTGCATGGTGTGCCCAAACTTCCCTGTGTCGTTTTGCGCTTTTTCGACTTGGAATACCTGCTAAGGTTTCTTGGTATGTTGAATCCTGTTGTTCAAATACCAAAGTAACCTCTTTTGAAACCAGGGTAAGATGATAAGCCCATAACTCTAATCCTGGTTTGAAATGGTAACCTGTGTTACTAATGACAACAATTATAATTAAAGAATAACGTTTACAGTTTTCTACTGAATGCCTTTACATAATAAACCAAGTTTTTGGGGGACTTGAAATAATTCTATAACTACAGCAGTAAATATGGAAAAGAACACACAGTACCACTAGGCAGACACAGCAGTAAGCTAATGTGTGACAAGCATGCGGCTGGGATTCTTACATGGCTTTCATATTGTTCTCAGGCAGCAGTGGGATTTCCAGGACTTTGGTGTTGGAGATGATGGTCTCATGGCTTGTCGTAGAAACGGTCTTGCCTGTGATGCGATGGACTTGATAGAAAGCATGAGGTCGCAGCAGGCGATCGTCTGCCGTGCCGATGAACAGCTGGAGGGTGAGTGGCTCGCTCTCTAAATACCCGTGTAGCTGGCAAGAGAACAAAAGTTTTAGGCAACAAAATAAAAGGAACAATCAGGACAGGTGCTGAGTGTTAGGCCATCATTTTGCCCGCCAATATTGGTATAATAAAAAAGGTGTAAGTCAGAAAAATGTCTCATTACTTCAGTGACCCGAGGCAGTGGAGCTAGATTTAATCTTTATACATAAGGCTGCATGTGCTTAGCGCATAAAGACAATATCAATCTCCGCTGAGAAGGAGAGAGCTCACATTGCTGCTGGATGCAGCAGGCACACAATGGCTTACTCAGACTGACATCTGCACAATTTAGGACTTAATATGAAACATGGTGATCCCAACATTAAAATTAAAGAGCACCATTTATGGGATGTTTAAAAAAAAATAGATGATTGCAAATGTAATATATTTGTAGCCACTATAGCATGGAGGCTTTGTGATATTTTTATGAATAACGCATTAAAGCTCTAGACTGATTTTGTTTGCCTTATAGTCAGGTGTCGGACTGATGGAGCCCCTTCAATGATTTATAAGATACATGCAGGTGTGAGATACTCAGTGTGTGTGTGTGTATGTGTGTGTGTGTGTGTCTGCGCACATGTGTGTGTCTGTCTGTGAAGATGTACGTTATAAAGCTGGCAAGCACCATACAACAACATGTTCAAAGTATTTTCAAAATGTTGCAAATTATACTAGAGGGATGTGGAAAGACTGTACGATTAAGATGGTATAGTGTATAGCCACTAGAATGAACAATGGTCATACACTATAGCCACTAGAATGAACAATGGTCATACACTAGCACACCACCATTTCTAAAAAGAATCGTAAACCTCTGATGCCAACCTCTCTAACACCCCCCCCCCCCCCATTGCTGCTTGATCCCTTCCCCCATGACTTTGTGGGCAGCAGCTTAGTGCAGCAATACAGTGCGGAGCCATTCAAGTAACCCCTGATGTCCCCACCAGTGCTGCCTGATGCCCCTTCCCCCAGAGGCGTTAGTGTGTGCAACACCGCATGAGTTGTGGCCAGCGCAGGCTTTAGTGTGGGTGGCGGCTGTGAGTAGCGTAGGCTTTAGTGTGGGCAGTGGCTGTGGGCGGCTCATATTTTAGTGTGGCTGGCGGCTGGGAGTAGCGTAGGCTTTAGTGTGGGCAGTGGCTGTGGGCGGCTCATATTTTAGTGTGGCTGGCGGCTGGGAGTAGCGTAGGCTTTAGTGTGGGCAGTGGCTGTGGGCGGCTCATATTTTAGTGTGGCTGGCGGCTGGGAGTAGCGTAGGCTTTAGTGTAGGCAGTGGCTGTGGGCGGCTCATATTTTAGTGTGGCTGGCGGCTGGGAGTAGCGTAGGCTTTAGTGTGGGCAGTGGCTGTGGGCGGCTCATATTTTAGTGTGGCTGGCGGCTGGGAGTAGCGTAGGCTTTAGTGTGGGCAGTGGCTGTGGGCGGCTCATATTTCAGTGTGGGTGGCGGCTTAGGTACATTTGTCAGTTATGCACATGCAGCAGCTGCACCCACACCGTGCATAATTACAACTGTCTTGTAAAATATATTGATAAGCCAATCTATTTATACTAGACCACTGAACTGAACATCACTGCAATGTAGGTTCTAAATGCAGATTTTACAAACAAAATATCTGTTAATTACTAAAGGTGGCCACTCGCCATACATTTTTTTAAAATATCTGTTCAATTCAAGAATAGCAACCAATTTTTCTGACTGATTGTAACAATTCAAAAATCTTACCTGTGTTAAATGTTTCCCCAATCATGAATGAAATAATTGATAGCTCAGAAAAAATTGATTGTAACTGTACAATTTTACCACCTCCATAAAGAAGGTATGAGGGCCAAAAGACTTTGAATACAGTACAGCTCTAATACTGCATGGAGGTGGAAAAATTAGCCAGTGAGTGACCAATTAAAATTGGATGTGTGTACCAGGCTCAAGTACTAATTTCTGCATAATATGCTCAAGCGGACCTGAACTCAGAAGGTCCCCTCTGCTCTAAAAGATATGCAACAGCATAATAACCTTTAAAGTAAAACGTTTCTTTGTTACAGCTGATACAAATCCTACAATACATCTGCAGTGTTTCTACTTTCTGCTTTCATGGAAGCAGACATATTGTTAACATCTTGTGCTGTCAAATGACCATATCTGCCGTGGCAGTCAGCTGATCAAATTACAACATGTGATTAGACACACATGAGGGGAAATTAGACATGCTAAACTATTTTTCTCTATATTATCCTATTATTTCTCTATGTTTTCCTTCTGTCCTGTGCAAGAGTTCAGGTCCACTTTAAAGAAATGACCCATGAAAATGATCTGTCATAGTTGCCTCTGCACCAAAGTAACCTGTGACATTTCACACAAGACTACAGCTATACTTCTGCTCTGAAGACTGTTGCTGTGTTTTCCTTCAGTTCCTTGTGGAAAATGGGACCACAGTTGGGCGGATTTGCAGCTTCAACCACAATACCAGCAAAGGATGTCATTTTGCTCTCCTTAGAGATTAATTTGTATTTCCCTTAAGGAAAATCCTTTTCTACCATGAAAGGGCGTTTTCCAGCCAAGTGATGCTGTGCAGATGAACAGGTACGCTTGTTTTGATTATAGATGACAATGCTGAAATATAAAAAATATCTGTGCTACCGCCTCAAAGTATTCAATTCTGTTGTGTATTGCAGCCATTTATAACTTTTCTCCAGATTCTATAAGAAGCAATAAAAAAGTAACATGTTACAGATGCCAAAGCAAATTGTTAAAGAAGGGCCCCCCTGGCAGTTTCTGACTATTTTTCTATTTCTTTGGGTCTCCTTTTTACGGAGGAAGTTTTAAATCAGGGTGATACCAAGTTTTGACTAAGTTCTGGAACCCACCAGGGGTGCTTTTCTGAGCGCTTCGTGATTTAAAAAACTATGTTGCTGTCACTTCCAGTAGGTAGTAGAAATTTAACATTACCGACAGGTTTTGGGTTAGTCCATCTCTTCACGGGGGATTCTCTTTAAAAAGACATTCCCTGAAAAACATTTATACAAAGATGCTGGCCATCCTCCCTGAGAACCCCCCATTAGTAAATGGGATAGTCCAAAATCTTTCGGTAATGTCAGATTTCTACTATTTACTATAAGTGCCAGCAACATAGGAGAAAAGTAATGTATGGCTTATTTTACTCTGGAAGAAACTTACTTCTTATTTGTATATGTTTACATGTATTTTAAATTTTAAGATTTTCGCGACAGAGGTCCCTTAACTTAGGTAAGTTTTCCCCCAACAAGCCTTCCTGTTTTGAAACTGTCTGTAACCCAAATATTTCTATTTTTTTTCTAATAAGGACAGCATTAAAAAAATCCCTTATCCAGGTGAAAGGGTTGTCAGCCTGATAGCCTCAGATCATTCAAAGTCCACTAAGTTGCCTGATATGGCTTATCTCTTCTGGAAAAACATGCCACTTGGTTAGCATAGGAAGTTATGTGTAAAATGAAGCAGTATACAAACTGTAAAACTGCTCTGGACGTTAAAGGAGAGCTCTGTTGAATTTTATTGGCTTCAGAACAGGAAAATAGCACATTTTCTAATTTACATATTTAAAAAAGAGTTGTTCTTTTAAAGTTCTCACTTGCAAATATTCAATATTTTCTAAGCAGTTGATAGATAGGATCCCAGTTTCAGTAAAAATAGAAGGAAATCTGAACAGCCACCAATAAGCAGAACTGTAGCCTTCCACCAATAAGCAGAACTGTAGCTTTAAATTCTCAGCAGCCACCATTTAGGCAGAACTTTAGCTGGAACAGCACCCACTTCCTGTTTAGACAAGCATGCAAAGACCAGGTCTCTGCACCCTGAGACCAGTCAATGCAATATGGAGAAGTAATCTGCACCACTAATATGATAAGCGCTCCTTTATTAAGAAGCATGTAATAACAAGCAGTCATTAACAGACAGAAATTAGACCATGGCTGCCAAGCTGGGGGCTGGACGTGGAAACACAGATGGGTGTTACCAGAGCCTCGACAGCGGTTTTGATGGGAGTTAATGGGAGTGAATGGGATGGAGAATAGGAGGGAATGGGTGGGCAAGGATGGAGGAGGGAACATCAAAGCAAGGCTGCCTCTTCCTGTCCAAATATTTGATTTTAGCCATAAGTCAAATGTTTCAAGGAGTGATTAAGGGGAGCAGGGGGAATGAAGAGAGCATCGGACAATGCACGGAGGTATGTGGGTCCAGCATGAACTTACCTCTGTGCTGACCTCAGGTTGCTTTGCCTTAGGTCAGGTATATTTTATGGTATAACCAGTTAAGCTTCTCTTGTATAGATGACAAGTTAATAATGTTTTTGTTATATTGTATATGAATTAAAGAAGCTCTATGCCAAAGGAACATGTGTAACTTACACTGAGGGCCCGTTTCCACTACAGCGAATCTGCATGCGTTTTGTGCATGCAGATTCGCACAAGCAATAGAGGTGGATGGGCCTGTTTCCACTTCTGCGTGATTCTGTGCGGTTTGTCGTGCAGAAAAATCTGAACGGCAAAGACCCATCAGAATTTGCACGCTGCACACCCGCATGCGAATCGTCGATAATGTAACTAAATAGGAAAACCGCAAGCGTTTTAGTCTTATCTTCTTTTAAAAACCTATGTCAACGCATGCCAGCATTGACATGGTTAAAATCACGTTGCGCAAACTGCGAGCGATTCCACGTGAAAATCCGCATAGAAACAGCAATGAAACTGCAACCGCATCCAGATTCGTTGCCGCGATTTTCCCGTCGAAATGCGCCACACAAGAGGAAACGGGCACTAACAGAAACTCTTTTTGTTGTAATAACCAGCACTAAACCATTCATTTAATTGTGGGCATATAATACACAAGAAAGGCGCTGGAAATAAATATTGAACCATAAGATCTGCAGGATATAGACATGCAAGAAATGAATGCCTCTAGTTGAAACCCAGGTAAAAACCTAACAGTAGTGAGGACTGAGCTACAGTAGCTTTGTTAGAGTCCCATATAAATCAGTCAGATAGACAACACACTTTTTTACTTCTGATTTGATCTCATGTGATTAAAGTACCAATTAAAATTCTATAGGGCACAAGAATAATCAATCAGAATGTATCCTCGCCTGGGTACATCTGAATCTCATTGGCTTCTGTGTACCATCGCGCTTTGCTCTATGTCATAAGGCGTGAATAACATATTTCTGTCTTCAGTTTATGGGAACTTAAAAAAAAAAAGTGAGGTATAACAGGAAATTTAAAATGTGCTACAAGAAATACGTGACAACTTGGTACTTTTACATAAGGTGTAATTTGTTGTTGTTTGGACTCCCATACAGCTTCCTGTTTGCACACAAAATGTTGCATAGGAAAAAATTACCATATCTCATTATAGCACAGTGACATAAACAGCAATTTAGCATCATATGTGCTAATTTCACCTACACATCAGTGTGTGTATTCATGTAGTATTGGTCTGTAACACATTCTGAACAGTATTTTCAGTTTGTTTGGGGCCCCTTCATAACAGATTGCTCGAGTTACTTCTTTGTTTACACATTATGAGGAGTTGGTTGGCACCTACTTTGGAATATTCCAATATTAATATTGGCTATAAGCCTCATTTAACATAAGCTGGAATATTATTTATTTCATCTGATCTAAAGTAAAAAAAAAAAAAAAATACAGTAAGCTGTAGTCAATATGTTATGGAAATCTCTGTTAGTGCTTTTGTCCGACAAATTTATGAAAATTGTAATCTTTTTTTTTTTTTTTTCCAATGTTCCTAATTCTTTTTATACTCATTTGCCTTGGTTGGTAATTTTATGGTTTATTGCTGTTAATTTGCAATAAAATTTAATATTTTTGAAATGTATCATAAAAAGTGAGTACCGTAGGTCAATTTGCAGCACTGCAAATCTCAACAGAATTATTAAAAAGAAAAAAAGCATGCTGTTTCTGACTCAAAAGACTAAAACTTAATTCATTAGAAGTATGAGCACCTTCCTCAGGGTTGGCAGGTGTGGCACAGGAGGCTCCTAGCAGGTGCATATCATTACTATTTAATAATGATTGTTATAAAATTGTATTCACTCCTAATACTTTTAGCCACAGCCCCTGAACAAGCATGCAGATCAGGTGCTCTGACTGAAGTCAGACTGGATTAGCTGCATGCTTGTTTCAGGTGTGTGATTCAGCCACTACTGCCACCAAAGAGATCAGCAGGACTGCCAGGAAACTGGTATTGCTAAAAAGGAAACATCCATATCCCTCTAAGTTAAGGTACCCTTTAAAGAATAGGAATGGCAATGCTTAGGAGAACTTATAGAAAAGCATGTGATTGGTTTGATCAGCTGATAAATTTGTAAGGTTCTGATTTGCTGTGATGACTTTCTGGTTTAACATATGATCATGTACCAGCAAATCAGAGCCTTGCAAATCTATCAGCTGATCATTGGGTATCATTTGGATCACATGTTTTCCATGAATTCTCCTAAGCATTGCCATCCTTATTTATGAATACTACTCACAGTAGTCAGAGTTCCAGGGTGACTGCAAAAGTCCATTTTAAAGTGCCACTAAGTACTGGATGAATGGAAAAGCATTACCAATCAGAGTTGAGTTGTAGAAAAATGGGAAAAACTGGGGGACACTTAAGATTTTTGTTTTTTTATGCTTTTTATTTTAAATCTTTTTAAAAGACAACTGAAGCGAGAGGGATATGGAGGCTGCCATATTTATTTCCTTTTAAGCAAAACCAGTTGCCTTAAAAGGAATTAAATATGGCAGCCTCTATATCCTGCTGATCCTTTGCCTCTAATACTTTTAGCCAAAGACCCTGAACAAGCAGATGCAGATCAGGTGACATTGTCTAATCTGACAAGATTAGCTGCATACTTGTTTCTTGTGTTATTCAGACACTACTGCAGCCAAATTGGCTGGCAGAACTACCAGGGAACTGACAATAGAAAGTAAATATGGCATCCTCCATATCCCTCTAACTACAGTTGTCCTTTAAGGAGCATTGTATATTGCTATACATTACATTACCGATCTTCTGGAGAAATGTGTTTTTGGTATCAGCTTAGCCTCCCTAGAATGCAAAAGGCTAAAGTTGTTATATTCTGTTTAATTAAAAATACAGAAAAAACAATCAAGGTCCTGACAATTATTCACTTCCACAATAGGCGTACTTGTGAGTAATGTACAGTTACTTACAACACTCCTCTCCCTCCTATACATGCATTGTAATCATATTCTCCTAATGACTATCTCACAAAGCGTGCCTTTCTCTTCTGTCCTTTAAAGAAAACCAGCTTACTAGAAAACACAAAGATAGAGAGGCGATCTCAACGCTGTGCGTACAAAGGATGTATTTGTCCAATTTGTACTCGCTTCAGACAGCTTGAATCTGCCACATATTAGAGGTTCCTTGGTAAGAAGGCTTGAAAGAATGCTAACAGCATGACATGACACATGTATAATATGTCTGTGCCATCTTCCCTCTTAAATCCCTCTCTGGAATGCAGATATAGCTATATGTATTTTTTAGGTTCTGCAAGATAACAGCTTGAATGATGATTCTGCCCTAACCGGCAAGCAGGAACTCTAGCTGCCAGATTATTAATGATATCATTCATGCTTCCAAACAAGTAGCAAAACAAGGAGGCAAGCCAAAGAACGCACAAGAGTGAGCGCACACTACTTAACTGAATCACCGAACGGAATTAGACTTAATGATTTTTTTCTTAGTCGCTTACTATACAGGACGGGCATAGCACTTACTGGATGCTGAAAATTAGATGCATTGGGCATCATTTATTTCATACAGTAAAAGGCTCTTAGCACATGTAGAACTTTTGTCCTATTTATATCGCCTAGTAATAGTACAGCGATAACAAGTGAGATGTGTGGTCTCTCTGTGTACGCGTGTGTAGATCAGTGATTTGCGAAATGTAACCTAAAATCACTTCAATAATACTGTACCATCTTTGGGAATTACTTCACACATGCACAGGTAGTGCCATTAGCAATTCAGTGAGTTTCACCTACCAATACTCAAAATATTCATAAACATCAACTAAGGCGAAACCATAGCAGATAAAGTATCTAAAAAAGAAGGAGCGCTCTAAGTGCGTTACCCAGGATGAGACTTTTATTGCGCTTAAAAGTGGTTACTTACAGAATTGAAGATTAAAAACGCTTATCAGCGGGTGGGCTACCCGCTACACCCCTCAGCGGCAAGGCTGCACGCGCTGTGGCCACAATTCTGTAAGTAACCACTTTTAAGCGCAATAAAAGTCTCATCCTGGGTAACGCACTTAGAGCGCTCCTTCTTTTTTAGATACTTTTTGCACACTCCCTAACTTGGAGCAGCATAAACTGTGTTTGCCTGGTGTGGACTAGAGACTCATTGGATGTGATTGGTCAAGGCTTCCTGGAGTTGAAAGCGCAAGGAACACTTTTTTGTCCCATAGCAGATAAAACCTGTGAACGCTGTGCAGGACATAATAATTTCTATTTCTGCATAACGCTACATTTCTTTTTCAAGGATTTTAGGCTTCCCTACTACAAATCATTCTTTTATTTCTTGCTGTGCCTTCCAGTCTTGGAACAATTTTAGCTCTTGCCCTATGGCCAAAAGGCGATGGAAATGTATACAGATGAGGACCCATAACAGTAATAAAACCCCCAAAAGTACCCAACTCTTTATGACACTGTGCAAAAGGATATTTTTTTATTCCTAGAGTTGTGTTTTAAAGGTTGGAGTTAGATGTCCTCTTTAACCCTGAAGCTCAACACAGAATGTAAGCAGACACTTGAGAGAGGTTCCAGTCTATGGTATAGCAGAGGATCTGCTGAAGCTCAGAAGAGGAGTAAAGTTCAGGATTCTCAATAGTAAGTCACCAATTTGGAGGAGCATTCCAAACACAGAAAACAATTTCTGTCAAACTAAAGCCTGGTACACACTTTCAATTATTACTGGCCAGTCACTGACCAATTTTACCACCTCCATGTAGTATGGGGGTTTACCTACACAATCTGCTCATAGTATTCAATATTTTTTGACCTTCATACTACATGGTGATGGTAAAATTGATCATTGATTTGCCAATCATAATTGAAAGTGTGCACCAAGCCTAAAGCTACTCTAAAGCCTGGTACACACCTTACATTTTGATTGGCAAATTTGACCACCTACATAGTGTATGACACAGCCTCGGAAGAAGCATCGTTTGGCTTGAAATGGCCATTAGGCTTTTTGTGCCCGCACCCACTGCATGAGACCAGCCCTGTAAAGCGGCATGTTTTATGAACCAACTGTAATATCTGTCATGCAATAACTGGCTGTCTGTAACCACTGCACACTACTAATAAATCTACCTAGCAGCAGTGCCTGTCACTCTCTTTTCTACAATATCGTCCTTATAGTATAAGAGCTTATCTCCACAATTGTTTCAAAGTATTTAAAATCCTTGGCCCCTCATACGATATGGAGGTGGTAAAATTGGCTAAGCATTGGCCATTAAAAACTGAAGGTGTGTACAAGGCTTTAAGCCTGGTACATACATTCAATTTTGATTGGCCAATCAGTGGCCAACTAGCCAGGGCAAAGTTGATTACCCTTATTACCAGTGAAGAAACTATAGTACTTTTAAAAGTGCTCTTAAAGGATTCCTGAGGCAAAGTTTCCTAAGCTACTAAGCTAAGCACACTTGTATGTTCATGCTGGATCCACATACCTGTGCATTGTCCATATAACTTGGGAATACATTTATGTCATGTATCCTACAATTTGTTTAAGATTTGTTTAAGTGTAGGTTCTTCATCAAGAGACCAAAATAGTCCTCCAATTACGGCTCACTGGTAATCAACACATTTTTTTTTAAATTGGAACACTATAAGTTGCTTGGTTTTGTATGACCCAATACCCAAGCAATGGCTGGTGGCTCAACAGCAGATATGAAAAATGAGTTGTCCAAACTCCTCCCCTTATCCCATCAATATTCACAAATGGTAGTCAGGAAGGAAATGGGAGGAGAGCAAGTCTTTTCCTGTGAACACACAGGAGGGTGCAGAGGTAGGGGGTAGGTGTGTGGTAAAAGGACAAGACTCTCATGTGCAGATTCTTTGCAGTTACTGTGAAACAAGCTCAGTTATAAGGGGGTTACGGGGCAATTGGCCAGGCTGTTAACCTTTCCTGGTTATTTTATGTTTGTAACTCAGCTAGTGGACAGTATTCCATAATGGCTTCTGAATTGTACCTGTATGTCTGACTGCTAATGCAAGTTTGTATCTAGCTGTACACAAATTATTTTCTATAAGTGTAAATAAAGTTGTTATGAACTTGCAGTATGCCCGAATGAAAAAATAATGGTGTAAAAGCATGATCGATCACACAGCTCATTAAAGTCCACGTGGTTACAATTAATCTCAATAAGGTCACTGTACATAACAAAGTTACAGAATTGCACAATTGCCGAAGATCGATTGCCGAACATTATGATTTGTGGGACTATGGGGAAAAAAGCTCTTCGGAAAAAGATAGCCCAGCTACAAATGTCTCCCGTATGCCGATTGGTGACTTTATTACAGGAGCACAAGTATGATTGAAGAAAATGCCTCCTTGCTATTTGGTTTTGTAATAATGATTAATCATAAAGTAAATGCAAACAGACCTTACAGATATCTCTTGGAAGCCAAAAGCTCCCCTAAGCCAATATACTACAGATGTTTAGCTCTAGCCAGACATATAAAACCGTATAACTTGCCTAGCATTTCATACCCAGCACCAGGCAAGCAAGAAATAATGGCATCGCTGATTTAGGCCCAAACCAGACTATACAGCCACACAGCTTCTACACGTCAATGTTAATCTGAGAGGTCAGCTGCATCTGTTCTCTTGTATGGCTTTCATATGGATCCCTTTTACTTGTAACAAAAATAAATGAACTAAGTGATAAAAATGGCTTGTCCTTTGTACGCTGGACATCTGTTCTTTGTTCATTTTAGTTTATTGTAAGTGATTTCTTTTTACATGCACACACAAAAATAGTTCACACCTCTTCAAAATATATGATGTGCAAGGGTGCCTGTCTGCATGACAAAGGTTACACAATGACTGCATGCAAGGCTTATTGAAAGCAGAGGTGGCTTGTGCACTGTTATATTAAAGAACACTTTAGATCTGCCTTTACCTTCCACCAATATATGTATAATAATAAATGCTCTAAAAAAAATAATTCTAGAAAAAATGCACATACAGCATAGTAAATACTCCAGGCAGTTTCTAACAAAACTAAGTTCCAGTTTGTTGACAGTCAATGGATTATTGCAGGTGTGGAAAATAAGTAACAAGCTCCAACTCTGTGCAGCTAATTGCCCCTGCAGTGAGATAAGAGGTGTCTAGTCATTCCATACCTCCATAAAAACAATACAAATTTCAGGCTTGCAAAGACACGAGATTCAGCTCAGCTTTGGAAACTCATGGGGGAGAGGCAAACTGAAATAGAAATATATTTTTTAAAAACTTTAATCAAAAAAGTCTTGTCGAGAAGGGATATCTGTGTACAGCCGTTGTCAACGAAAGCACGTTTCACCTTATAGAAGCCTATATTCACATACCCATGGCTCAGATTCAACCAGTAGAAGGCAGGGAGGGCCTTTCTTCCATCGAAAATCTGCCATGTGATTCCAATATTTACCATATTAAACAAGTGCACTTTTAGTGGCGATTCGTGATGAGTATTAAAAAACGAATGCAGGCCAATCGCAGAAAAAAGCAGCATGCAGTACATTAGCTATTGGCCCAAAAAACGATTAACATGTTGATTGCAATCGGCAAAAAGCGAGTGCTCTGATAACTGAATCACAGCTGAGCCCATAGTGTTGCAGTCTATTTGCCAGTTTGCTGTAGACAATCACTGGTGATCCCTTGCTCCATTCACGTGAGTAAAGTTGCAAAAATGGTGTTCAAATTTGCTGCCATATTTATTTCCTTTTAAACAATACCAGTTGCCTGGCAGCCCTGCTGATCTATTTGGGTACAGTAGTGTCTGCATCACAACAGAAACAAGTATGCAGCAAATCCTATCTTACAGTATTGTCAGAAACATCTGATCTGCTGCAGGCTAGTTCAGAGTCTATGTCTAAAAGTATTGGATGAAACAGGTGGTTTCGGCTTGCAGAGTTCAGCGACGGGTGCCGAAACCAGGTGCCCCATAGAAGCAATGTAATGCTGCGTGGGGCGTGTAAGTGTAATTCAAGGGCTACGGCGGTTGGCGGACCCTGAATTACATGTCCCTCCGAGTTACAACAAATGAGAGGGGGAATAGTATTGAAAGGTGCCGGGGAGTTTTGCAGCAGCAGGGAGAGCCATCATTCGGCTCGCCCTGCACCCAACTAAGCCGGCAACCAGTGGCGTACCTACCATAAAGCTGCAGGTGCTCACAGCACCAGGTGTAGCCATGGCTAGGGGTGCCAATGTGGTGCTCAGCCACTGTGTTCTTCCATCTGGGACCTTTTTTCATAGTTGACCCTTTCCTCTTTTCAGATTTTAGTGGCTTCTCTTAACAGCATGTCACTACCAAAGAGCACTGGTGATGACTGCAGTCCTGAAGAGAGTCCTTCCTGCCATTTCTCCTCTCCCACCTGGCTCTCTGTCTTGTGCCTCTACCTCTTTATGCCCCCCTCCTCCTATGCATCCCCCTCTTTTGTATGTCCTCAGAGAAACTCACAATCTAATCGTGTCATAGTCTAATGTCCTACCACATCATTATGTATTTATATAGCACTGACATCTTCTGCAGCACATTACAGAGTACATAGATATGTCACTGACTGTCCTCAGAGGAGCTCACAATTGAATCCCTACAATAGTTATAGTCTAATGTCCTAACATATTATTATTGTGTCTCTATATAGCACTGACATCTTCTGCAGCACTGTATAGAATACAGAGTTTAAAAAAAAAATTGGGGAGGGGGGGGGGGGAGCATCTGTAAATAATCAACACCGGGTGTCAAATTCCCTAGGTACACCACTGATAGAAGCAGAGAATCTGTAGGAGTAGGACAGCCAAGCAACTAGTAATGCTCCAAAGGAAATAATTATGGCAGCCACCACATCCCTCTTGCTTCAGTTGTCCTTTAGGCTATTTAAACAGTAACGAACAGGCACTTTTTTTTATAATTTTTAACCAGAAAATAAACACCATGTCAATTTGCTCCCTTTATTTCCCAGATTTACATTCAGGTAGTAATAATCATATCTAATCTTTAGCCCAAAGTCTGTTTTTTGTATTGCAATAGGTGTCTTCTGATCCTTTCATCCCAGAAATTCCAGACATGATATAACCGGCTGAGCCGAATTTTATATGGCAAAGCGGTGATAGATCAGAAGGCCAATGAAACTGAAGAACACGCCATAGTGCAATCCTGCCACTTGGAATCTCCAATCTGTTATTTATGTTTATAGAAATGAAGGCAGCGGTGAAAAACACACAGACAACTGGCTCGCTCCCAACCATCCAACTTACTGCTTCCAGCTGATGAAATCATTGACTGCGCTATAATCTTTTTCACTCTAAAGATGTGTGAATGTATTATTTGGCAAGTGTTGGCCATGTGCATATGGCAATAACCGGTGCAGCATAGCTGGTAAAATGTGCCAGCCGTTTATGATTGAGCTATAAAATGTCTGCTTTGTGGTATGTTTGCCTGGCTTCATTACATGTAATAATTGCATCCTGGCTCGCAGATGTTGTGTTAATGTTTCTTCTTTTTTTATTTTGCACCTCTGATACATTATAGAAGCATATGGACAATAGACACAGGCCTTCTCAGTTAATGTGTGCAGACGTGAATGCCAAGAAAACATGGGTGGGGTACATGCTTGCAATTTGTGCATTACCCCCACATAAATTACAGGTAACGGTCGGATAATGAAAACACGAAGCTACAGACACCAATTTGGATGGTTTCCTTTCAGTCTGCCTTCCCAGCTCCACCACCTCTTCCTTGTGATTCACAGCTACAAAAATATTCTCCTCGTTTCAAATGAGTTGTAATTAAACTTTCTCCTTGACCCTGAACTATAATTAGAACAGCAGTTGAGCAGAGCTTATTTACCTGTCCTGGAAGATTCACAAACTAGAGGGGACCTTAGGCATAAATCTAATATACAGACTGTGCAAAAAAAGTATAACGAGTTTCTGTAGTCTATGCTGTAGATACTGATTAAACTTAATTTTTGAAATTTAGTTTTAAGTGGAACTCCAGCTAACAGTATCATGTGAATTAGATTGGACCTCCGCTGTAAATTCCAAAGTCAAAAAGATCAAGAATGACGCTCAACAATACTGTTCATACTCTATCTCTTTTTTTAAATTATTTTTTTACAGCTAACAATATTGTGTGAATTAAAGTGGACCTCCGCTGTAAATTCCAAAGTCAAAAAGATCAAGAATGACACCCACTAATACTGCCCCCTCCCCCCTTTTACAACTTTATTAAGTAGCAGGGAATCATTGTGGCAGCTCTAGAGTGCAACATACTGTGGCTGGCACTGCACTTATTCTCTCATCTCCTCTCTAGTATAGGCTGGCTAAGAGGCACAGGTAGAAGCAGAGTATCCCTCCATCTACACTATGAGGCTCCTCCCACCCACACAAGACACAATCTCTTAGCAGTATTTGCAAAGGCAAAAAAACTGTCATGGCTGTTTATTAGAAAGGGTGGGGCTTATCAACAAAACCTGAATTTTGTGGCGCAAGTGGTCAGTTTAAAAAAAAAATCCTGCTACTCTGTTAAATCTTCTGCTGCCTGTGCCATTAGTGTGGGTTTTATTTTTATATCACACAGCCATAACGCACACAGTGACCAGTGTCCAGTAACACACAGGCCCCTGACGCACTGCGTCCTGCATAGTGTAAATGCACCCTTACCTATATTGCATTGTTTCAACTTTGGGACCTGTCTGTCAGTGTATCGCCTAGATTAATTGGCTAACCCTATGTAATCCCCATCGTACAAATTACTCTAGAATGTTCTCAATGTTGCATGTTACTTATTATTCTTCCTGATGCCTAACTCTGTCCTCTCCCAACATACATTTCTGATGCCTAATCCTTACCACCTCTACTAATATGATGTCCCTGATGTCTAAACGTAACCTTCCAATCACAAAGCAATTCATTTGGCAATGCCAGCTCCCATTGCAACTTGGCTATACGACTGCAATGTAAAATTGTGGCTATGTGACACCCAAGTGCTTCATTTGGTTTACAATCTGTGACTAGTCTGAAGGGGCACTCTGTTGTGAGCTCAAGGAAGTTCCGCCCCAGACTTCAGTGAGGCTCCACCTCCGGACCCATGTGAAGCTCTGCCCCACAAAAATATGCCTCTGAGAGCCCCCCTGCTGGTCCTGGCCACCCAATTGTGTTTCAGAGCTTTAACTCTGAGCCCTGGAGCTCCCTCAACCTTGAACATACCTCTGGCTACCTATACTGGGGGGAGGGATCACCCCTGCCGATCTATACTGTGTGTGTGGGAAGGGGGGGGGGCACATCTGTCTACCTATACTGGGGGGGGGTCAAATATGTTATCTTTACTGGAGGGGGCGGGGTGACATTTGGGGGATGGGATCACCAAAGTCTAGTTTTGCCCATGGTGTTCTAAACCATCTAACATCCTCATCGGCTGTGGGCCTGTTTAATAAAAGCCATGATAGTACAACAGCAAGACATATCTTACGGTAACATTATTGCTTGTTTGCAATTTTTCTGCAGTCACAGTAATGTACAGACAGGTGATCCAACATTGAAATAAAAATTACAGTACATGTTTCTTCTTTTTGCAACTGTTTCATTTCTGTTCATGCAGATTAAGTTTTTATCACTAAAATCCTAACCCCTGCCCTAACCTTTTATATACTTTATACTAATGTAAATATATTTGATTGTACTGTTTATTTATATGCAATTTACAATTCATATTTTTATCCTTAAAGAGACTCTGTAACAAAAATTTCATCCTTTTTTCTACCATCCTACAAGTTTCTAAACCTATTCTAATGTGCTCTGGCTTACTGCAGCACTTTCTACTATCACCCTCTCTGTAGTAAATTAATGTATCTTTCCCCTGTCGCACGTGTCGCCCTGTGTCTGGAAGGCTGCCAACTCTTCAGTGCTGATCTGTTATGCAAGCCCCTCTCCAGACCCCTCTATGCACACTCCCGTGTGTGTGTGTTATTTACATAAGCCAGCAGCGTCTCTGCTCTCTGATATCAGTGAGAGAGGAGAGCTGGATACAAATCCTCCTCTGCTAGGCTATGAAAGGAGCTGGCTGACACATACTGAGGAATTACAGACAGGGGTAGAGCTGTCTGCAGGAAGAAACAGCCTGTCACTATTCAGTGGATGAGAGCTGCAGGGGGACAGAAGGTAAACACACAAATGATCTCTTGAGATTCAAAAGGAAGGCTGTATACAGCCTGCTTGTGTATGGATGTATTTTCTATGTGTGGACATACTGTACATCAACCTACTTCCTGTTTTGGTGGCCATTTTGTTTGTTTATAAGCAAACATTTTAAAATTGTTTTTGACTACTTTTAATGTGGCGGGGAGCGGCGAAATTGTGACAGAGGGGAATAGGAGATGTCCCCTAACGCACTGGTATGTTTACTTTTGTGTGATTTTAACAATACAGATTCTCTTTAATGAATATGTCAAATTATGCTTTAAAAATATTTAAAAACACAATTACTAAGAAATTGTGTATGCTTATAATTTTTTTAATATTCATTTTAGAAACCACTAATATCACAAAAGAGGTAAACCCATGTCTCTACATATGCTGCTTAAAGGGAACCTTAACTGACTTAAAAAAAAAAAATTACCTGGGGCTTCCCCAAGCCCCCTGCAGCCGTCCTGTGCCCTCGCCGTTCCTCAACGATGCTCCGGTCCCCCGCTATGGCTTAGTCTCCTGTCTCACGCCATGGCTTAGTCTCCTGTCCCCCGAAATGGCTTAGGCCATTGTGCCTCATACTACACTTGTGCAGGGTGCTTTTGACGAGAACACCAACAAGGATGTGTGTGGCCAGGGCCACACAGGTGCAGGGGCCCGCCGACTCTCAGTTGGCCAAACAAAAACTAGGCCGTGGTGGGGGACCGGAGAATCGGTGAGGACACAGGACAGCTGCAGGGGGCTTGGGGAAGCCCCAGGTAAGTTAAACTTATAAAAGTTTTTTCTGCATAAAACAAATAAACTATGGTATACATATTTTATGTTTCAATAACAGCTGTAAAAAGTAATTACAAAACTTGTAAAATAATATGTATTTCTTACAGCTTAACCTTTTCGGGACCACGTGCATTAGATTCTACACCGCACTTGTGGCTGTTCTAGCCTGATGCGGCGTAGAATCTACGCCAGCCCGCAATTTCCGCTCCCGACGCGACCGTGCGCACCCGGAGGAGGAGATTAAGCTGTCATTTGACAGCCGACATCTCCCCCGAGTGATCAGCAGCCATCGCGTATGGCTGCTGATCACGTGATCACTACGATCGCCGTCCAATCGTAGTGATCAGTTTGACAGCTGCGGCGGCAGGGGGGAAAAGAAGAGGACCCACTTACCTCCCTGCCGTTCCCTCGACGATCGGCACCCCCCTCCGCTCCAGCAGGCATCTCCGCTCCGTCTGACGTCAGCGCCGGGTCCCGGCTTCATGACGTCATCAAGTCACGACCCGGAACTGATCGTCAGACAGAACGGAGATGCCGGCCGGAGAAGAGGGTCCCGTGCGGCTCATCGCTGGAGCCTGGAAGGTGAGTGAAGGCTGCTGGCAGAAGGGGGAGGCACAGGCCACCATGGGGGGACACCAATCTAGCCAGCCACACACGGGATCTGGCCGCCTGACCCCCCAAACGTGCGCACCCCCCCTCCCGCGCAAAATGCCTGGTAGGTGGGGGGGTAGGTGGCCGGTCCCGAAAAGGTTAATCACTTTGTAATAGAACCTTTATGACTTTAAAAGTGTACATATCTTTAATAAAATCAACACAGCCTCTAGGAGTGTTTACAAAACGTAGTGTCAGCTTCTACTGTATGAGATAATTGTGAGGGTTGCTGAATGGTTGGTAAACTAGGACTTTTATGTACTCCCACACCCACTGCACATTTTTAAAAAAAATGATGTCAAAAGATTGTCAAAGGAACCATTCTGACTGCTGATTGGGCGACGTGACGTATCTCTGTTCAGGCCCTCCACTTCTAGACAGTTCAAATAGACACGGAGTGTTCCCATTGTTGCTTCATTTTGTAGCTCAGGGAACATAATATGACGTGGTTAAACATGAACGAAAATTAAAATTTCTATATAGACCTCTGACACGGTTAAATATTTTTTTTTTCCGTCACAGAAATATTGTAATCTTTAATCTTGACTAAACTGAGCTCATCATCTCACAGAGTCCGTAGGTGAGTCCGCCCTGGAGTTTTTCCACCTTAAAGCATCCATAAATGCGTGTCTAGTGGATTTACAAAATTGGATGAACACCAGCTGGCTGAGGCTGAACTCTGACAAACAGAGGTGTTGGTGGTAGGTGGTCCACACATGATGGATAAAGTTCAAAACGCTCACCACCTCAAACTAGCAATTGGGGGAGATACTGTACAGTATAAAGACTCTGTGCGAAACCTTGGGGTGATCCTGGATGGAAATCTAAAACTCAAACAGCAGATATCAGCTGTCGTCAAGTCTTCCTTCTTCCACTAAGAAATATAGCGAAAAATCAAACACCTTATCCCAGCTGAAGACCTACCTGCCCTGGTTCATGCATTTGTATCCTCCCGCCTAGACTACTGCAACGCCCTGTTCATCGGATCTACAGAAAAGGTTCTGCGCCCCTTACAGCTAGTACAGAATGCTGCAGCCAGACTCCTAGCCAATGCCCCCCGCAGCTCACACATCACCCCAGTACTGCAAACTCTTCACTGGTTGCCAGTAAAATGGAGAATCAATTTTAAGATCTGCCTGCTGACATTCAAGGCTCTACACCACATGGGACCCAAATACATAGCGGATCTATTGGAACTTTGTGCCCCTCCACGCACCCTCCGCTCTGCCAAAAAGATGAAGCTGATTATTCCCAGGATACACTTAACATTTGGTGCTCGGGCCTTTTCCTACGCAGCCCCTACTCTATGGAACTCACTTCCACAATCAGTACGAGAGGCTCCCTCTCTGGACAGCTTTAAAAAAAGGCTAAAAACTCAACTCTTTTCCCTAGCCTTTGAGACTGCATAATGCAGGGTCACAGCGCTTTGAGTCCCCAGGGAGAAAAGCGCTATATAAATATTATTGTTATTGTTATTGTTGTTATTGTTAAATTATCTTAATATTAATAAAGTTCTTCTTTATGGCTAGAACAGCGGATTCTGTCTCTGGACCCACTTTACCTGGGTCTGTATTTAACAATATCAGCAGCTTTCTGCAAGACTGGTCCTGGCCAGCTTTGCAAGAGTTAGTGGGGCACTAGATTACAAGCCAGTACCCCTGCATACATAGCACTACCCTCCCAGTGATGTCTAGCCTAGGCTGATTAGCTATGCAGAATTCTCTTTCACCCCCCCCCCCCCAGAGCATTCTGGGAGACCAGGTATATTTTGTACTGGCTTCAGAACGCTCTGTAAAGGACCATTCCGCAGAGATCCCCTGACAAGCCTACATTTCAAAGTACAGTCTCTTTATTTTCTAATGATACTTGAGGGACCAGAGGTTAAACCATATTCCTGGGTCAGGTTAACTAAACATGTATTTTACCATTAAAGTGGACCTGAACTCTTCCACAGGACAGAAGGTAAACATAGAGAAATGCACCCTGTATGTATTTAGAGAGTTTAGCCTGTCTAATTCCCCCTCATCTGTGACTAATCACAAGTGTAACTTGACCTCTTAGCTGTGTTAGCTGGCTGCCTTGGCAAAGCAGCTAATTTGTAAACATAGGATGTTAACCCTATGCCTGCTTCCATGATAGCAGGAAGTAGCCACACTGCATATTTATTGCAAGATTTGTATCACCTGTAAAAAAGAAATGTTTTTTTCTTTAAAGGTTATTAGGCTGTTGCTTATCATTTAGAACCAAGAGGAATTCCGAGTTCCGGTACACGTTAAAATATTCTGATAATGCTCGCTGAAATAGCACCATCTCACTACTAGTTCAGTGTATACTGAGCAGGCAAGTGACACAAAATCTACCAGCTGTAAGAGAGGGCTCCTAAGAGACTCTACAATGTAGCAGTGCTGAGCGAATATCAAGACTGGCTGAGTAGAATTATGAATGGAAATTAACTTATTACAATCAGCCATTCAGAATACAATCAGTACTTATTGGAGCTCCTGACACGCGAGGATAACACGAGGAGTTTGCAACAAATGGTACTATAGATTTATATTTAACGTTTCTCTAAAATGTCTCTCGCCCTCTTGTCTGAGATGGAAGCAAAACCTTGTAGTAAAAATAACGTCATAGAAAGTTCCGAACCCTTCTGTAAAATACATCACACTGTACGAT
This sequence comes from Hyperolius riggenbachi, assembly GCF_040937935.1. Lineage (NCBI taxonomy): Eukaryota > Metazoa > Chordata > Amphibia > Anura > Hyperoliidae > Hyperolius > Hyperolius riggenbachi. The sequence continues at coordinate 285,041,822 of NC_090650.1, forward strand.
TTGCTCATCAGTTCTGCAAGACATTCTTTGAATACCTGCCTGATCATGAAACTAGGAGCTGAACTTTCCACTCAGCGCTTGATAAACTGTCTATTCAGTTGGCTCAGCTGTCTGCATGCTGCTCGCTAATCAAACACATCGTTTGCATCTACTTCTCCTCTTTTGACCTAACGCATATGTAAATAGTGCTATCATTTATTCCTGCTTGTATAAACGTTGTGGTAGATCACTCTGTAGCTAAACAATATATTATTTCCATACAGACTATATGTATTTCCCCCGTAATACGGCTCAGTTTGAATTGGACAGAAATTTATGTTGATACATATATTTTAACAGATTTGGTCTCAGAACATTTCCTGTTCCTCACGTATTCAAACCTCAAAGAATATGCAAGATGCATTTTGTGTTTCCAGCCCACGCAGAAAAAAGGATTTATTACCTAGGGTGTGCGACATGTCACACATTTATCTAACTTGTTTTTACTAAAGGGGTGAGAAAGAAATAGGCCTAGGAGAACAGACATAACTATAGAATAATGAGACCTCAAGGTGCTCACGTTACATTGTATTTAGTCTATCACAGCTATAGACTGTAACTCTGTACTATAAACTGCTTCATGCTACAAAAGAGAATGAAGGATAGTGTAAAGGCTGCCTATGTAGTACAGACTAATTGGGGGCTAAGGAATAGCTGGTCGTTACAGAATATACTTTACTAGTAGGTTTTTAGCTAATTTCCAACAATTTCATGTTATTGTAAGGTTCGAAGATTTTTCATTTTGTTTGCTACATCTACTTTCATATAGTCTAAGATTTTCAAAGAATTAATCAAGGGAAAGTGCTATATTTTTTTTAAAGCAGCTTGCAGACTAGGAAAAGTACATTAAGGTTTCTTTTTATGACAGTACAGGAAACCTATGTTCCCTTAAAAGATCCAATGAGCACTAAGGAAATTGCACAAAAGTTTGGTAAATATCAGACTGTAGTAAAAAATGGAAATTCTCCCAATCCTGGCCGTCTGGAGAAAACACAGACAACGTAACATGTGCACACTCCACCTGTCATCAGTGTATGGGGGTTGGGACCCACCAAAACTACAGTGCAACAACGTGGTTAAATGGGACACACACACCTGAGAGAAAAGAAGGCTGTACACCCATAATACAACCTGGATAGTGTACTGGTTATGGCCTCTTCCTCAGATACAGGAGACCAGGGTTAAAATCTCAGCACCTTCTGTTCAGTAAGCAACCATCTATTCAGTGAGGAGACCTTGGGCAAGACTCCCTCACACTGCTACTACCTATAGAATGTGCCCTACTGGCTGTAGCTCTGGCGCCAGGATTCCGCCAGGAGAAAAGCACAACATATATGTTCTGTGTCTTGTCTTATGCTGGGCATACACGGCTTGATATTGCTGCTCGATTCTCCCACTCGATCGATTCCCCGCTCGATTCTGCAGGCGATTCTCTTATCTTCCGCTCATTTTTCTTATCTTTTTCCATTGTCCTCAATGCAGAATCAAGCGGCGAAACGATCGGGCGGGAGATTGGACGTGTGGGAAATCATCTATTGAGCCATCTAAATGGCTCAGAATCGAGCCGTGTATTCCCAGCATAATATATAGCAGGACATGGTGATCAATACAGGGAAGAGCTGATCTATCCAGCACTTGCCCTGCTATGCATTTTATCATGTAAGGTTTAGATTTTGTTTTAGGTACAACCACCTAAGCCTTAAATGAAAAATAGGTTACACTGGGATTTTTGATTGGTATTATTTTTAAGAAAACGATGTTTATAAGCAGTCTGATCAGATTACAGCAAATGTCATAATGTTGGCCAATATAATGCTACTTGGTGTACACAGATTTAGAATAGGATGTCTAGAGAGAAAAATAGGCAGTGTTGTGTGTGTCCAAACATGAGCAGGTGATGGTCAATATTTAAATTAAGCTTTTATAATATTAAATACCTAGAGGGACAGACATCATTTGTGAGCTAAACAAGGCAAGCTTTCTAAGCCCCAGAACCCTTTTTCTGGATTTTTACAATAGAACACCACTCATTTTTTTTCTTTGATTTTTAGCATGATTTTTAGGTGATGATACAAAGGGAAACAATATTGCTCTATGACGAGTTTTACATCCCAGGGAATGCATATCTGATATCTCTGGGAAAGTCCATACACCATTTCCCTCTGCCATCATCACCCATCATCAAACAGAGTGTTTTGATTGAGTGCCAGAATAAGCAGGGTTTCCTGTCACATGCATACCTGCACAATGGGATGTCCTCCCGTAGATGCCTTCACCGCCCCTCGGCTTCCTTCCGTCTCATAATGAGCTCTGTGATGAGATTTGGGCTGCACGTCAATGCGCAGTTCATAAGGTCCTGACTGGGATGGCAGATGCCAATCAAGGGCCGGCAGAGAGGGGCTGCAATGGAAAAGAACAGCTATTTAACAGAGATTAAATATTAACACAAAGTGTATTATCCCACACCACAGGAATCTGGCACTATTACTTTAGAGACCATGATGAGCAGGCCATCCTTCACTATCTTACATTTAAAATTTCATCAATAGGTCTAATGCCACGACATAAGTAATTTAAAAGGCCATGAAGCAGCCAAAACCTCTTTCCACTTCATAAAGATGATGAGCCGCCCAGCCACTGATGTTACATCGGCTATTAGGCTGCTTAACTCGATGGAAATTCTGCGTGCATCCCTTCCCTTTCCACAACTCCACTGCTTTTACTCATCCTCAGAGTGAAAATATTAATATAAAAGCAACCAGGCGATGGGTAAATACGATACACAGGAGAGTCTGACTGTCAACTAGTACATTTTATATCTTTATTTTCCTGAATAATGTAAGTGTAATCAGCACCACTTTCAGTTCAATAGGATGCAGTGATAATGTAGAAACAGCTTCCCAGCCAGGAGGAGAATGATCTAATGTCAACTGGAGATATCAGCTGAAGTGAAAAGAGTTAATTTGCAGAATTCCTCTTTCTTGTGTTTCCTTCCACTATTTCATGCTTCTCCTGCCTACTCACACATGACATCATGAGCTGCTTACACTCTTCACTATCACTAAATAAACTGAGCCAATGCTTGAGTGTGTTTACTCAAATACAGTTCATAAACATAGGTGCCCATTAATAATCCAATTTCCCAGACGATCGACCAGCTGATCTGATTGTTGTGGTCAATCGGAAACCATCATTCAGGCCCATCAATGGAGGGAAAAATTATAAGGGCCTTTTCTCACTAGCTAACGCTTGCACGAAGCAGATATTGTGCATGCGTCACATAACATGGCAGTGGGAAGTTGTATTTTTAGCACAAATCAGTGGTGCTAGAACTAATGAACTCGACAGGAAATCATGCAGTTAAATGTTCCAGCAGTGTTACATTGCAGGGCACACTGACGCAGTGCTAGATGTGAAAGGTAAAATGAAGTCTATGGACTTTCATCTTACCTTGGAAATCCCACAGGATACATGTGGCAGGGCCATGCCTGGTGTGAAAGGGCCCTAAGAAATCTGATCAGACTAAAAGAATCCTTCCAAAATGTGGATTATCGGAAAGATTGATAGAATGAACATTCATCATTGAACTGCACCACTAATGGCACCCGATATGGTGATCATTCGGGAGATTTTAACATTAATAGGCATCTTTACAGTAAATAAAAATATTCACTGTGTTCTTCTGGAATCAGCAGTCCATGGTGATCCTCTCCCAATGACCAAGTTTAGAGTAAAAATACTCAAAAAACTATAGGAAGATGCAACAAATGGTGCATAATGTCCATGTGGTCTTCTAAGAAGAGGATTTTAAGTGAAACTAGCAAATATGTGCCCGTTGGGCAGTGCAGTTACAGAGCAGGAAAGCTTAGAGCAGCTAGACACTGAGGACTGGAAGACAGGTGGATGGAGGGGGTAAGGGATAGAAGTGATGGTTGGATGGAGAGAATCAGCAGAGTGTAGTACATGGTGGGAGGCATAGAAAGCGGGTGAGTAAAGGCAGCCATACACTATGGGTATTTTAGACACATTAAAGGGAACCTAAAACGAGGCTTCCTTATTTATTTTTTTGTTAAAGGATACCAGGGCTAAACACACAGGGAAAAACGGGGTGAGCAGGCATGTATGGGAAGCTGTCCTGATGCCCAGCCCTCCTCCCGTTGTCCTCTGACCCCCTCCTTTCCTACCTAAATGACCCCCCCCCCCACCCCCCGGGGCAGCCTTTCCATGGTCAGCTGGATTGGGCATTAGTATGTAGGTGTTAGCGTCGCTGTGCGTGTCTTACATTTCTCTCCAGTGGGACTCATACTCTAGCGTAACCCTCACTAATAAGGAATTACAGCCATAAACCTCTTTCCCTAATAAACACCTTCTGAGTACAGGTGATGGATAAAAAAGGGTTAACCATTCATATATTTCAACTCTGGTACACTTAAAGACTGTGTGAAAGACTGTGTCATATTGCTAAGTCAAATAGACATTTAACCTACTTTTACAGGTTTTAAACAGAAAATAAAACTGGGGATTCTAAAAAAGGTTATGTTAACTTTCTAGACAAACAATGTCCTTATTTAGAAATAAGGACCTAAAAACCACTTAGAAAACATTTTTGCCTGGAGTTGGGCTTTAAGTTTTAGGGATTATGACTGACAGAGAACGTGTGTTCCTCACCAGATAACAACAGCACACAGTTAATCACAGTGCACTATATAACAGCAGGAGGAAGTAAGGTCACAGCCTTATTTCAAACAAAATGGAAAAAAAATCACTCCATTACGTAGTCTCTGACCCTGGTGACAATTCTCTTTTATTAAGAAAATAAAAACCACAAACATTTATGTTGATGGACTCTTGCTGTGGAAGGAAGTTTAGTTAAAATGTGCGATTAACAAAATAATCTACATTTATGTTATGGTATTGCCTTTCACTGGCTCTGTACAACAGTCACAAGAGGTCACATGGAAGTATTCGGCATACGAGCAGGAAACAGATTGTGGCTACAGCAGTGGAAAACCATGCAATCAGAATCCGTATTAAATGCATTTCACTGAAACTCATCACTGTTAACATTTTCTTAGAAAACAAAAAATGCAAACGGACTGAAGCATGCTGTCTGTCAAACCAGATCTAATCTCCAGATCTGAGTAATGCTGAGCTGTGAATACAACTTTAGAGGGACAGCCCCTTTTATTATCTTCTACCTCCTCTTGAGTAAGCCTATAATTCTAATATTAGTGTTAGTTTAAGTTACAGCACATGAATGCTGTAGCTGTATAACCATCAGGAGTACTCTTTCTGCCTTTCAACCTATAGTGCAGGATTGTTCCCATGTAAACACTCAGATAAGTAGTGCTTGTTTTATCATCACATAGCACTTAATTAGCATTCTCTTGTGAGTGAGAGAGAAACAAGTATCATATGGATTCATAGTGTAGCTCAGTGCCGATATATGTGTATTGTTACACAGTTGGTTTTTTCATGTTAGTCTTTTACAGGGATTATTTTACTAAATATTGTTCAGAGTCAAATGATTACTTCAAAATCACTATTTAAAGAGACACTGAAGCGAAAAAAAAATTATGATATTATGATTTGGATGTGTAGTACAGCTAAGAAATAAAACATTAAGATCAGATACATCAGTCTAATTGTTTCCAGTAAAGGAAGAGTTAAGAAACTCTAGTTGTTATCTCTAGGCAAAAAAGCCATTAATCTCTACGACTTTCAAAGTCGTGGAGAGGGCTGTTTTCTGACTTTTATTATCTCAACTGTTATTGAACTATTTACTTTTTATCTGCCAGAGGAGAGGTCATTAGTTCACAGACTGCTCTGAAAGAATCATTTTGAATGCTGAGTGTTGTGTAATCTGCACATATTATAGAATGATGCAATATTAGAAAAAACACTATATACCTGAAAATAAAAATATGAGAATATTTTCTTTGCTGCTAATCTTCTAGTAATTATTCATAGTACACAACCAATTCATTATATCATATTTTTTTTTCGCTTCAGTGTCTCTTTAATTAGACTTCAAGCAATCGTTAACTGAAAATGAACCGATGAGATTTGTATCTATAATCCTACTCCAAAACAGAACTTTCATGGAATCCCACAGTGTTATTTTGTATTTAAATAAGAAATACTCAAATTTAACCTCTTTATTGCGTAGCGAGCAATGTCTTATTTTAATGTTATACAGCCCAAATCTTCAGGCTTTGACCTCTTTTTATCTATTTTCTGCACTCAGAAGTGTTCACTGCCATGGCTATAGCAAGTGTCAATTACCGCTTTGGATTATTACAGTTAGAAAGTAGGAACACAGCCTACTTCTATGCAGACTTGGGATTTTACATACAAATTTATTTAATATGTCACATGTCAGTTCATGTACTCCATAACCCCTCTCCAAGAGAAAGTATAGTAGTTCGAATGACCACTGTAATTCTCATATCTTATGATAGGACATCTCCTGCACATCCCCCCCCCCCCCTCCCACCCCATTGGACAGTACAATACCTGGCTCACTGCTATTTTAGTTCCTGCTGCAGCTCATTACAGGGCATCTCCTGCTTATTTTGCCCATCTCTCCTCTCCACAAGACAGTATAATACTTGGCTGACCACTAATGTAGTTCCCGCTGCTGCTGATATTGGGCCTCTCCTGCTCATTCCTCCAACCTCCATTAGACAGTATAATACTTGATTGACCGCTAATGTAGTTCTGGCTGCTGAAGATAGTGAAACATCTCCTGCTAATCCTCCTCCCCTCCCCTCTCCATTAGACAGTGCAATACTTGGCTGACTGCTATTGAAGTTCCTGCTGTAGCTCTTGTCAGGACCTCTCCTGCTCATCCTTCCCACCTCCCCTCTCAATAAGACAGTGTACCCAGCAAGCTCATGGTGAACCAGAACTCCTAGGAGTGTGTAAGGGGCTACAATGGACCAAAAAGCCCTCTTACTAAAATGCAATGGAAAACAAAAAAGTTTGCTTTCTTAAAACAGAAAATATTTGCAATAATTTAGGTAGGCGTGAGCTCTGAGATGTCTCCCAGTGCATCACTGCTGAAATCTGCAAATTATCCATTGTTGTCTTTGTAAGCTAGCCACACCTCCAGATCCGCTCTCTAAAATTAACAAGCTGACACATCATTGCATTCCAGTGGATCTGGAGGTGTGGCTCAACAATTGACAACAATGGATTATTTGAATATTTCAGGCTCCCTACGCTGACTGGTATATATCATTTGTCACTGTTATTGGCCTGAGGAAGCGGGCTTAGACCTACGAAACGCGTTACCTGTGCTAAATAAAACTCTTTTGTATATAACAAAGATTTTGTCATTGAGGTAAGATACCACGTTATCCTTTTCATTTTAAACTGTTTTTAGAAGCTTTTGTACAATCCAGGGCGCCTCTTGCCCCCATTTGAGCGTAATACTTGACTGACCTCTAATACAATTTCTGCTGCAGCTTTTGGCAGGACTTCTCCTGCTCATGCATCCCACCCCATCTCCATTAGACAGATGGCTATTGTAGTTAGTGCTGCAGATGATGGTGGGACATCTCCTGCTCATCCTCCCCACCTCCCCTCTGAGCATGATATCTCTGACTCACAGCTATCACTATCAAGAGTACATAGGGGAGAACTGGGGTACAACTTGAATTTAGTCTAACTTGTGTGAATTCTAAACCCAGAAAACGTAGCCACACCTCCTACTGATTTCTCACTTGAATAGGAAATTGCTTTAAATGTTTGCTTTTTATGTGGACATTTGGAAATTACAATGTTGTCTACACTGTTGACCATTCTGCTCTATTTGGTTGTTCACTAACCTCAAATCTTCCGCTTAATATATCACCTTATTACTACATAAAGTAACTGCTAATATGTGAATACCTAGGCAATTGTAGGTAAATAATAAATGCAAATAGCAGAACATACTTCAACTTTCTGCTTTTATAATAACAGTAATTGTTAGCTTTTCTTGACACACACAGACCCTATAACAATTATTTATAGGTTGCTGAATTGTATTTAACCTATGGATAGGCAGGGGTTATAAGTCATTACAATAATGTGGTTTCTCCCTTTATGTCATTTCATGAGGAAGGATAAGTGGTGTGTGCAGCCTGATTCACCAGGGGGGCCTTGCAAACCATAAGCCACTACTCATAAGAGACTTGCTCAGTGTAAGTGGTGATTTCCTGACCTTCAGCAGCACCAATACTAAGAAGCATGACTATATGTTTATGTGACTTTTGTAATGACTTTCCTGCCTTTTTCTTTCTAACACTTCTCTGTGAAGGTTTGGCATCCACGTTAATCAGTATGCAGTACATTTTCAGACTCCCATACTCATGTAAGAATGATATCTTTTCAGCCCTGCAAAACTTCTGTCAGTAGTCACTGCTGCCTTTTCTCTGTATTATTGCACACCCGAGACCTAATGATACTGGAGGCTGCCATTTTGTATACTGAAATGTATAACATAGCACATGAAAGTAGACCACAATGTTTCTCTGTAATCTCCCCAGCAAAATCCTCTGTAAACTGATATTTTCCGAGACATTCAGAAAGGCTTTTTATGTAGCATGAATAAACAAATATATGATTAGTAGTGATGAATGAAAAGATGCTTTTCCCTTTGCCTCAGTTTTTGCAATATTCTTCATTTTCACATTTTTTTAATATCAAAGTGTGTTGAATTCAGTGCAGAACAGAAATGTAATTTCGTAACAATACAAAATGGGCCCTTATTCATTCACTTTTCTAATACGTTTTCTCCTGGGTGATATTTTCACACCTTATCAATACAATGTTTTTTTTAACCACTTCACTACCAGCAGTGCCTGGCCCCTTAAGGACTAGAGAACACTAGTACGAAAAACGGGGCCTACAGTGATCACGGGGTCATGAGCCAATTAATCTGAGGGGCCTGTTTTTGACAATGGTGATCAGATAATTGTCAGAGAAGTAACATTACTTATGTAACACACATAGCACATTGCTTAGCGAAATTGATAGTCAATGACAGAAAATAATGTAAAATGACAATTTTTACTCTACAGTATACTGTGCGATGATGCCAGCAAGCTGCCAATTGATGCTGCTTATATTAAACCCATCATTTTTATGACACAACCACACCTGCACTCATTTGGGTCTACGTCTTCCACTAGTTAGTGTCAGAATTATAATGTCAGTTTCGCGAAACCAATTCCCGAGGTTCTTGGGATCTGACCAGAAGTTTGATGAAAATCTTGCGAACCTGCCAACAATGATTTTGGAGGAATAGTTCTAAAACATACCATTTACACAAAATTTGAGTGAAAAAAAAACTAATGTAGTCTAACCAGACCCCCCCCCCCCCCAATCTGAATATATAAAGTAGACCCTGGATTTGAGAAGACTGCCCTTTATGCTAGGTACACACCATACAATTTTCTGGCGGATTTAAATGCCAGATCGATTATTTCCAACATGTCTGATCTGAATTACGATCGATTTTTTTGATTTTCCAATAGTTTTTCTGATAGCTTTCCATTTACTTCTATGGAAAATCGGTTGGAAAAACAATCGGAAAATCAAAATATCAATAAAAATTCAGATCGGACATGTTGGAAATGATCAATCTGGCAGGTAAATCTGCCAGAAAATTGTATGGTGTGTACCTAACATTAGAAACTGTTCACACTTTATGACAAAGTACAGTGTTTGCATCCTACGGCACTGTTAATACTGTCACAATTAATGGGAAAGAGCTCCAATTGGAATCAATCAATGAACAATCCCTGTCCATCTTCAACTCTACCCAGGAGTTTTCTCATAGGAGATGTTTTCACACCTTATCAACAAAACACACTTTCAGCCCCAAGTAAAGAAAGTATTCAAAACAAGTTGTCCCTAAATGTTTTCACCTTTGGGTTGCTGAAAAGGAATTTTGTTGGTAAGAGGGAAAATATCTTGTGTGAGAAACCTGAGGAGAAAAGTGTACTGAATCAGGGTCCAAGTGACAAGCATGCCAAAGGGTGGAAACGCAGCACAAGTGCCACAGAGGCCTGCTTGTTGGAAGACGGTGACGTTCTGAGAGAATGCACTGCTTTTTAATTTTAATTTTTTGTAACAAATCGATGGCCTATACTTTGCGTTATTGGAGTTCATTTGTTCTTCGGGGCTGGAGGTCTGCTTACCCTGATTTGTGTATGGGGAGATAATAGGTGACAACAAAAGACCCTTTAGTGTTAGGTGAAAGATAATGAAAAAGAGCAAGCCAGAAAAGGCTACAGCCACAAATCCCCCAGAGACCAAACCCAGTTCCTGTCACACAATAGCACCTCAGAAAAGACATTCTTCTAAAAATGAAAGAAGGACACATTAAATAATATATGTGCTTAGTGCTGTGACAGAGCTTGAAACAATTCTCCAGAAGTACATACATTAACTGTACCTCCCACATAAAACATGTGAATTAATTAGAAGCCATTTTGTAGGCCAAAGTCATTTTTTTAATTGATGAAAAAGATAAAAGAATCTGGGAATAAAAAGTAAATGTAACCTTTTCCTCTTTGCACAGATTGGCTTGTCAGCTTTTTTCTTTATTAAGTTCTTATTTGGCACACAAGACATTTACTCTAGGATATCAGCTTTGTCCTCCTATAAAACACAAGTCCAGATGTTCACACACAGCGCAGTGGTCATTACCAAGCCAGTGGAGATCATATGTGTGTGAGGACCGCAGCTGCTTCAGATCATGTCATGTGTAAACATCCAAAAAGCATTTACAGACCGTGGAGTTATCCGTGACAGCTACAGTCTATGATACTCCCTCCGCCTCGTATTCAATACATATTTATAAGCATATCGTTTATGGTCTCTAGTTTCAGGCTCTGTACCTGGGCCCATAGAAGATTTGGACACAATATTCTAATTACAGGTACACTAACGCCTTGTACACATGCTACAGTTCTATGGCTTGAAATAATATCTTGGACCCAATATTTCACGATCATTGCAGCTGACAGTTCACAAACAATCCCCATACAGGCAAGCTGGCCCCATCTTAAACAGCCCCCCAGGCATTTTACAAATACTTTAAGTAGAGGGTGTGTTCAAATTCAGCCAATTGCCAAGGTCAAACATCAGGATACACTTGTACATTCAGCTGACTGTTGCCCAAAATGATCGCAAAGATTTGCTTTGGTGTCACAGAAAGCTTATTGTATTTATGCAGATTTAGTGATTTAGTCAAGACTAAAAATACTACAGAATCCAAAGCAAAATTATTAGAGATAAGCAGTAAACATCCGTTTGCTATAACTCATGCTAAATAACTGTGTTTTGCAGTTCTAGGAAACTGATTTACTGAATGTAAGTGGAGGAACCCCGGCCTATGTGTAAATATTCCCCCTTAACTACAAGGCTAATCAGCAGAATTGCCAAGCAAAAATATTTATCTGCACTCATATCTTCTCAAACTTTCAACCCATGCAACCTCTATCCTACATGTGACTTCCTCCTTAAACCTACACCTCTCTCCTGAAGACATGTGTACATAATATACCCCAGTAATCCATCCGGGGCCATCCACAATAACCCAAGTAGAGTCATTCAAGTTTCTTGGGTCCACGATCTTAAACGACTTAAAATGGGACAACAACACCGCCACTATTGTCAAGAAAGCACAACAGAGAATGTACCATCTGCGGCAGCTGAAAAGGTTTGGCCTACCTCAAAATCTAATGGTGCAGTTCTACATTGCAATCATCGAATCCACCATAACATCATCCATGACTGTATGGTTCAGCTCCTGCTCAGCATTAGAAAAGGGGAGGCTGCAGTGCATCATCCGATCAGCGGAAAGGATAATTGGCTGTAGCTTACCTTCTCTGCAGGATCTTTACACTAGCAGGTGCAGAAAGAGAGCATCCAAAATTGCCTCTGACCCCTCTCACCCAGCTCACTCCATCTTCCAGCGCATGCCTTCAGGAGTAAGATTCCGGTCAATCGCTACCAAAACCTCTAGACACAGGAACAGTTTTTTTCCTCAAGCGGTAGCCATACTTAATGCTGAACCACGTTAGAGCTGCTAGGACTGAAAGTAATCAGCACAGAACTAAACATGAACAATTCTCACATTGCTTACTGCCACTATACTTATAATGTCCTTAACTTGTAATATTCACACTGTCTGTCCTTGTATTGTTTTTGTTTGTGTTTGTTAAGCAACTGCCAAGACAAATTCCTTGTAGGTGCAAACTTACTTGGCGAAAATAAATTGATTCTGATTCTGATTCTTATTCACTTAACTTTTTATCCTAAGTTTTCTCCTAGGAGATACTGTTTAATCTTCTGTTTTAAATAACTTTGCAGCACTCTGCAACTGAAAAAGTACCAAAAAGTAGGTGTAACGGTACCATCAAAATTATTCTGGGTATTTTCTTGCTTGCTTGTAGTTTCAAAAGGCATGTTATTGGTAAGGTGTAAAAATATCATCTAGGTCAGGCTTTCTCAACCAGGGTTCCCTGGAACCCCAGGGTTCCTTGAGGACTCTGCAGGGGTTCCTTGGCATTTTACCCCATTGTGGGGGAAGTATAATAGAGCACACTATAATAGGTGGTACTGTAACAAGAAGCACTAAATTGGGGGCTCAGGAGACAGTATAATGAGTGGCAGTGTAATAGGAGATAGTGAAATTAGCAGCCTAACCTATGCCTCCTGAAAAATAAATGCAGGGGTTCCTCGAGACCAAAAACTTGTTTGCAGGGGTTCCTTGAGATCCAAAAGTTATTTACAGGGTTCCTCCAAGGCAAAAAGGTTGAGAAAGGCTGATCTAGGTGTAAACTTAGGAAAGAAGTAAAATTAATAAGGGCTCTAAAATGTTAATTTTAGTAGCAGGTGGATGTAAAAGAATAATTATTTAGTTACACCTAACACTGAAGAGTTGTAGCTGAATGGGTTTGGGCTGCTAAGCCACACATAAAAACGTTTTCATTGGTGGCTCCTGGAGAGATATCAAAAGGCTAAGATCATTGCCAACCTCTCAACTGTAGAAAACAGACACCGCTAACACCAACAGGATGGTTCCAGTAAAGGTCTATTAAAATGTACTATTACTGCGACATGAACCTTTCAGGGGACATTACAGCTCCAAAATTCTCACCTTGCTTTAATTATGTATGAAGAACCATTGAAAAAGCTATTACTCTAAATTAAGTGTAACTTTTCAGAGACAACCAAGAGCTTATAGAAGTTCTTGTGAAATGTATTCAGCGCTAGGAAGTCCAATGTGCATGTTGCGCAACAGCTATGCAGATTCTTAACTTTTATAAATATTTGACAAGAAGGATATGAAATAAACTCTAATCCTAAAATGTCACCTAGGTCTAAGACTCCAGTGTAGACTAGCTGGAAGCTAAGGCGGTATCACCATGCATTAGATCTGGAGCCCTCCTCTTGCTTCATACAGCATGATATAATCCAGAATCCTCCTTTAAAGCGGACCTGAACTGAGAACTTCCATCTCAGCTCAAAAAGATAAGTAACAGCATGATAACCTTTCAAGAAATCCTTTCTTTGCTACAGTTGAAACAAATCCTGCAATAAATCTGTAGTTTGTTTACTTCCTGCTTTCATGGAAGTAGACATATAGTTAACATAAACATCCTGTGCTTTCAAATGAGCTTATCTATCATTGCAGTCAGGTGACAGGGGGGAGATTAAATTACAACTTGCGATTAGACACATATGAGGGGGAATTAGACAGACTAGGCTCTCTAAATGCATACAGGGTGGATTTATCTATGCTTTCCTTCTGTCCTGTGCAAGAGTTCAGGTCCACTTTAACCCCCTTGGCGGTATGAAAAATACCGCCAGGGGGCAGCGCAGCAGTTTTTTTTAAATTATTTTTTTTTTAAATCATGTAGCGAGCCGAGGGCTCGCTACATGATAGCCGCTGCTCAGCGGCATCCCCCCAGCCCCGCCGATCGCCTTCGGCGATAGGCGATCAGGAAATCCCGTTCAAAGAACGGGATTTCCTGGAGGGCTTCCCCCGTCGCCATGGCGATGGGGCAGAATGACATCACCGACGTCAGCGACGTCGGGACGTCATTGGGAGACCCGATCCACCCCTCGGCGCTGCCTGGCACTGATTGGCCAGGCAGCGCTCGGGGTCTGGGGGGGGGGGGCCGCGCGCCGCACCGGATAGCGGCGATCGGGCGCGCGGCGGCGGCGATCGGGGTGCTGGCGCAGCTAGCAAAGTGCTAGCTGCGTCCAGCAAAAAAAAAATGAAGTAAATCGGCCCAGCAGGGCCTGAGCGGCACCCTCCGGCGGCTTACCCCGTGTCACACACGGGGTTACCGCCAAGGAGGTTAAGGTACGGTGTTTATCATCATTGATCACAGCCTGTTCCATTGCGCGGTTGCTTCCTCTCTACGCACGGGGGACATTGTTTTCTTTTTGACTCTGCTTTCTCCACCCGGGTGTGGGCCACCCCGAGATCATCTCCTGCAGCATTTTCTGCGCATTAAGGCAGCTTCGGATAAGGTTTTACTGCAGGGGTGTTCAAAGGATCATTGGCTCTGCTTTGTTTCATAGTTTAAAATACAGTGTGAGGTTTGTAACTGCAAATATGACAGAATGATGCAATGTCATAAAAAAAGCTATATGACTCTTTTCTTTGCTACTAATGTTCTATTATCTGTACTACACATACAATTCCTTAGATCATACGTTTTTATTTATTTTTTCGCTTCACTGTCACTTTAACTAACCTTAAAAGTTAACATCAGTGTTATATGTAGGGTCAATAGGATGTGTATACATGAGTAATCCTTGATGAGAATATGAAATATAACTTTTCTCATATATACCCACATGCTAGGTCTTAAGATTCCTGTTTGCATGAGTCACCGAGGCCCAGATGTGGAATGTAGTATGATCAATTAGAGCAATGTAAATATTTGACACTTTCGGCTTCTGAAAAAGCATGTAACGCTGCGAGAGATACTGCCTGAGCACCACAAACATACAGCCATACAACAAATTTCCGTTTCACCGCCATGAAAAATCGCAAGGTTTAACCCCCTCACTGCCTGGGGAGCCTGCAAGCCATAGCAGTTCAGCTCTGCAGTGGAACACATTTGAGCCGGTGCTCCTGCCTCTTTGTGATCTTGATGGAGATTTATGGTGTAATGTGATTTAATAGGAAATACGCAGACAATATACTCAAGGGGAATAAGGTGGCTTTTGAAGCCAACAAAGCTTCATTTGTAATGGGGGCTTCTTCAGTGGTTCTAGCAAAACAGGATAATAACCTGTCTAACATTTGATACATTTTTTGGAGACATGGAATGTGTATGCCTTATTTCTTACTCAAGAATGCAATCTTTATCTGTTTCATATGTTACTCATTCATCATAGGCTTCACGATCTGCAGCTCCAGCCTTGATTAAATGGTGACTTTCAACAATGTCTAAATAGGCAGCCTTTAACATCTGTAACCGAGGAAGATGGACTTCTTAAGAAGGATTGCTTTTTATGGCTTAAAGGCAACATGTCAGAGATTTTGCTTCAGTTTGCTCTGTTATTTTACTGAACATTTATAAGATGATGTTTAATGAATTTTTCATATAGTAGTATTAAATCCCCCCAATTACCATATATTGATTAGTGTAACTATAAGTATTAATTTTCAAATTGAAGAATCTGTTATGCAGTTGTGCTTGCCTATAGCTGTGTACATCTCCATACAGACTTAAAGAGTACCAAGCGTTAAAAAAAATAAATAAAACAAGCTGCCAAGATCAGAAGATGGTAGCGTTAATAATTTACCCGCTTGCCTATAAATCATTACACTTGTGAAGCTCCACCCCCTCAAAAAAAACTGCCATGGCATTTTTTTCTTAAGTGTTCCATAGCCCCCTGCCTGTGTTGCTGCGGTACACCCCCAGATGGGGAGCCGCGGCCTAATTGGTGGCGGTCAAGCTGGAGCAAGTTGCGGCAAAGCAAGTGGGGTGGCCAAAAGAACTTCGGAACAATTAAGCCAGCCAGGAGTAGGGGGGGGGGGGAGTTGAAGTTTCTGATATCTAATGATTTACAGGCAAGTAGTTTATTATTAACCCTGCCACATGTTGATCCTGGCAGCGCAGACACAGAGCCTGGCACAGACACATTACAGACTCTGTCATACATATTTTTCACTTTTATTCCTCTTTAAAGAAAGCATTAGGCAATATATAGAAAATTAGATCTACTTACCCGGGGTTTAATCCAGCCCTTGGCAGCCGATATGTCCCTCACACAGCTCTGGTGTCCTGGGGTCCCCTCCGTTGGTGATGCTGACCTAAATAGGTCGGCATCTACTGCGCCTGTGCAAACCCTGCTCACAGTCGCGCTGACGTGGTTCAGAGTGTACTGCGCAGGCACAGTAGTTCTGCGCCTGTGCAGAACACTCCAGACCACGTGAGCGCATTTGCGAGGGGCGCTCGCGGCCATATTGAAAATGCTGACTTGGCAAAGTCAACATGTCCAACGGAGGAGACCTCAGGACACCGGAGCTGCAGGGGAGCAGGGGCTGGAGGAAGCTCCAGGTAAGTAGGACTCAATTTCTATATACTGCCTGTTATTTCCTTTAAGAACTCTCAAATTTAGTTTTTTCCTTTTAGCAAATTGACATCTTACAATAACTCAACTAAAATACTTTAAGTAAAAAAAAAACTGAGAACCACAACTAACTATATGCAAAAAAAAGCATTAGTAGAATGCTTCTTCTCCACTTGTCCCAGAACAACCCTTTTATGTTTATCTCCTCATTGTTTAGCTTAAAAGCCAATGCCAAAGCAAGTCCAGATTTTGGATACCTGCTCAGTACTCACAGTTCACACAAAAACCTCCTATATTCACTCAGCTAGGTGCATGAAATTATTTGCTTCTGGTAATGTCACAGCCTTTGCATGCAAAGAATGGTAGAAGAGGACTTTTTCCTCATAAACTATCTAATTATGTTTCCAGCAGTTCAGATACTCCATGATGATTTTGATACTCACGTTAAAGCGGAATATAACCCTGCATTTCAACTTTGCTCTAAAACATTATTTACAGTATATTATATGCAACCAGCATTTTTTTTTTACTAGACCAGCATTGGAAGGGTTACACCGTGCTTTAAAGTTCCTGGAGATTTCTGCAGACGCATCCGAAGCTGACATAGATACATTTTGTTTACATAAATGTATCTAAGTGTTGAATGTGACTCATCTCTCTGACTGAGAAGGAGTTGGAGGACAGCCAAAGAGTGTGTAACATTTCTCAATAGATACATATAACTAAATAGAATGTAACAATCTGAACTTCTGCAGATCTCTCCACGGAACTTTAAACCTCTTTGTTTAACCCTTCCAAAGCTGGTCTAGTAAAAAAAATGCTTTTTGCATATAATATGCTGTAAATAATGTTTTAGAGCAAAGTTGAAATGCAGGGTTATATTCCGCTTTAAGTATTACTTTAAGGCTGACCTACCACGGTTGTGATCAACATTTATACACTGTCTGTTGTCTAGAGGCCACCACATTAAACAAACCTACACTGTGATCTACACAGTATGTTTAATTTTGCCTCATTATCTAATCTAAATGTTGTCTATAATTGCTGCACAATATTTATTAATATGTAAGAGAAACCAAAGAGAATCAAAATGATTGACATCTGCCTCCCTAACAAAGCTTTTCAACTACAGTCTCAAGTGCTCTTCGCAGGTAATTACAAGTGAATTCTCCTAATTATACACAAATTACTCCTTTATTTTAACAGAACGTTAATTACACCATATGGTAGTCTCTACTATGCAACACCAAGTGAGGGTTGGATCTGAAGTACTTGCCAGTTCCTAATCAACCTATCTGAATATGTATCATCACTGTACAATTAAGTTGTAAATCACTACCCAGAATAAACAGGAATAGCAAGTATGCTTTGTTTTTTGTAATTAAGAGGTAGAAAATAATTGCACAAGTACATTAAAAATATGGTCAGGCATGTATATATTATTGAAATAGGCTTTCAGTGGTTTGGTGGCAGTATGGCCATATAGATCCTGCAAGCAGAACCTTGAACCTAAATATCTAGGTATCCACATAATATAAACCCGTTGAGGATTTGTTGAAAATGCAATTTTAGACCTGGAAAACGTATGGTTTGTGTCACACTATAAAAGTTCAAAAATATGAGCCAAGTGTAATATTTCGGGCACTCTTTCTACCTGTTCTACTTGCCTACTTCCACTGCATATTTACCATAACATTAGATCATGTTAACATCTTTGTTAGCATATGAAACACTACACAAATATGTGTGTCAAACTACCAATGATATTATGTCATCTTACCTCATGTAGGACGTAGGGGAAATGTTCTTTGGTTTGGGCCACTGGTAAGGATGCTGTGGAACTGACAGGTATGGATTGCAGAAACTGCCTTTCCTGATAGGATGATATCCAGGAAAGTCTTCTGGTGACAAGTCAGCAGCTGGTGACAGTGTGCCATGTTCATCACAAAGGGGCTCTGTTTTTAGAGGTATAGTATAGTCTGTTTTTCTGGCTTTTGATGGAATGTCATCATTCATGTCTATTGGGTCAGTGGTAAGGGCATTAATTGCCGCCACTATAGCAGAACTTGTATACTGGTGAGTGTTTCCCAGCCAGGTCTCATCGTTGACGCTAACTCTGGGGGAATTATGTGGAGATGGAGTTGGAGAGTGATGAGGTGAGTAAGGTGTTTGCGTGTCATTAATGCTGTACTTTCTTTTGTTGCATGGAGATGTTGGACGTGAGCTTGGGGCTGCAAGCCAATTTTCATCTGAAAGAGTCCTCCTGGGAGAGTTCAGCAAATTACAAGGTACAATGTTTCTCTGATAGTCTTCTTCTGCATCAGTGGTTTTGGGAGATACACATGGTGACTGCCATGGAGAGGTTTGAGGGGAAGTATATGGATAAGAGTAATTTGATTCAAAAGAGGAAGCTTCAGAATTACAGCTTCTGGAAGACAAACTGCTTGCCGGACTTAAACAAGACGGATCTCGATAGTTGTCAACATTTGGCAAGGTCAGCGTTGCAGTATGTGCTCGCTTAGCATTAGGGATTGATTCTTCCACATCTCCTTCATGAAAAAACTGATTATTGCTACTATGCATCCCCAGACATGAGGTGATCTCAATTCTAGGGCTCTCTAATGGTGCTCCTGTAGGTCTTATGTTTGGAGGTAAGTAGTATCCTGAGGTTTCATTCTCAAGATTTCCTCCATATCCCGATGAATGGCTTGCTGATGGAATAATGGAAATGACAGGATTTGGTGACTGAAGACCATGGCATGGAGTTGATAATGAAGAATTCATCATGCCCAATGATAGGCTGGCACTTAAATTGGAAGATGCATAGTTATAATGTTCTGAAAAAAAAATTATGAGAGATGTCCATGTTAGTTAAACAGAAATTTAATGATATGCTTGTATCACATCTAAAGGCAAAATAAATATAATAAAGTTTCACCCCCCCCCCCCCCCCCCAAAAAAAAAAAAGATCTGAACAATTAAAATACATTGTACAGTGCTAACTGTTAGCTTATACAGATGACCAACTAGAAAATGCAGGAGCTCAAACTTGAGGTTGAAATTAAGGATGAACAGATGGGAATTATTATAAATAAAGTTATTGAAAATAAAAATAAGTAACTTTGCTAGGACTGGGATCATATAACTTAAGACCTATTTAAAGTGAAATGGTGAATCAGCAACTAAAAATGCATATGTAGTGTGAAAGCATTTTACAATGTAAGAGCTATGTTATCTCTGTAGTATAATAGTAGTGGCTGAAGAAGATGACAGCAGTTCAAAAGAGATGGCAATGCTAATACTACATAAAGGGTCCAGCAGGGTGGGATAATGTCTGTTCATGGCCATCAATGAAATGCTTTTTCTGGCTAATTCAGTCACTTTGATGGCTCATTCAATCGCACCAAATGGCGCAACATTAGTCATTGAAACAAATCTTGACTGGGTCTTCCAAATGAGATTGTGTGCACAAGTTGGCTGCATCAATTATAACTACTTGATCAGTTCTTGCTGGGATAGTAATCGATCTCTTACTGGATCCAACCAAGCTGCTACTCACCATTGTACTCATTCAAGAAGTGGAAAGGGGGAATTACTAAGCCACCATCTAACCCCACTTTCATGTGGTCACTGGTGCAACCAATGAGGGGGGTGGTTTGGAATACAGGCTCTATAGAGTCTGCTATGGAGAGCCTGCCCATAATATGGACATCAGACGTCACAGTAGAGGTAATGTTACATTAAAATAAAATATTTACAAGGTTTTTAAAATTGTACTCTTACATTGCTAGTCTAGTGGAAGGGACAGAAGACATTCATTTAGTTAAATGTTGGCCTGGAGAGGGGCTTAAACATCAGTATAAGTGGTGTAGAACTGTAGATGGACATTTTAGTACACGAAAAGCGAAGGGTGCATAGGTTTTACTGAAGTATCCTTACAAACATATCACTGCAGAGTGATTTTCTAGGGAAAGCAAATTTTACATAAGCTTACAAAGCCTATGGGGGTGTTAAGCATCAGACATGCTAAGGCCTTGTATTCAACAGCATTTTAATTTTAGATTTGCAAAATATTACTGAGAACAGACAGCCTTTTATTGATGTTGTCAATTCATTTGAATTGCGTTCTGTAAGTGTTTATCAAACATTTTAAAAAGCCAATCTGGTACTTACAGTAAACCAGAAAAGTCACATACAAGCCAAAAAAGTACTCTATAAATGCTTAAACACCCTTCAGCCTTGTTCACACTGGCATTCAAAATCGTCTCTTAACAGGCATTTCTGTTAACCAAACACTCAATAAATGCCTAATGAACCTGTAACACACTAACAAGATTATCTGAATCAATCTAAGCACTTGCGTCAGTCAATTTTGAACCTCAGACCTTATCATTCAATGCAAGTAGTTTGATGACTGTAAAAAAAAAACAATTAATAGTTTACGCACTCAAAATATAGCCCACAGATATATAATATACAATATCAATGCTATTAACTCTGTAATGATTAACTCTCAAAGAAAACTTGAAGTAGAGAAAAACTTTGTAAACTGAACACCTTCCTAGGTATGGGATACTCACATATCAGTTACTTAACCTCCTTGCCGGTTATCCCGAGCTCAGCTCGGGGTAACCTGCGCAGGAGGATATCTCAGGCCCCGCTGGGCCGATTTGCATAATTTTTTTTTGTTACAAGCAGCTAGCACTTTGCTAGCTGCTTGTAACTTCCGATCGCCGCCGCTCGCCGCCGATCCGCCGCAATCCGCCGCGCCGAGTCGCTCCCCCCCCGCCCCAGAGCCCTGCGCTGCCTGGCCAATCAGTGCCAGGCAGCGTTGAGGGGCGGATCGGGATTCCCTATGACGTCCCGACGTCCATGACGTCGGTGACGTCATCCCGCCCCGTCGCCATGGCGACCGGGGAAGCCCTGCAGGAAATCCCGTTCTCAACGGGATTCCCTGCATACTCTGATCGCCGAAGGCTCGCTACATGATTTAAAAAAAAAAAAAAATTAAAAAAAAAAAAAAATTAAAAAAATGTGCGACGCTGCCTCCTTGCCGGATTTTTTAGACCGGCAAGGAGGTTAAAGTGGACTTCAACTCTTGTACAGGACAGAAGTAAAACAGAGAAATGCATCTTGTATGTATTTAGAGACTTAAGCATGTCTAATTCGACTCCTCAACTTCCTCAACTGCTCCTAATCACCACTGTAATTTGATCTCTTCGGCTATGTCACCTCAGGATTCTCCTCTGCCATGGCAGACCTGCTAACTTGTAAAGACAGGAGGTTAACCGTATGAAGAGGCATATCTAGAGGGTTGCAGGCATGGCTCATGCCATGGGCACCATAGCACCATGGGCGCCATGCCTGCCCCTGTGCTGCACCGCCATGCCTGCCAGTGTGCTGTGCCGCAATGCTTGCCCCTGTGCCTTCCCATCACTCAGACCTATAATCAGATTAATTATGTTATCGGAGAACAAACTACTTAAAAATAAGAAATAAGAAGATATATTTCAACAATATCCGGAGCCAAAAAACACAGTTTTTAGAGGGGAAGGGGGATCTGAATGGGGGGATGTGCAGTTTCAATGTTTGCCATAGGCTCTATATTACCCAGATATGCCCCTGACCGAATGTCTAATTCCATGAAAACAGGAAGTAGAACCACAGCAGACGTATTGCAGGATTTGTGTCAGGTGTAACATACAAATGTTTTTTCTTTAAAGAGAATCTGTACTGTAAAATTCTTACAATAAAAAGCATACCATTCTATTCATTATGTTCTCCTGGGCCCCTCTGTGCTGTTTCTGCCACTCCCTGCTGCAATCCTGGCTTGTAATTGCCATTTTTATACAGTGTTTACAAACAAAAGACATAGCAAGTGATACGCTGAGAGTAGCTCAGTGTGTGAGTCATACAGAGTGTGCAGGGGGCCTGGAGAGGGTGTGTATAGCTTCTATCCAATCACAAGCAGCCCTGCACATTCCAGCCTGACTGCCTCAGCCCGACAGAGCTGACAGAGCAGAGAAGATTAGATCATATAACAGATAATACAGCCACTGTGCAAATAGGAAAGGCTGCAGTAAGACAGAGCACATTAGAACAGCTATAGGAACATATAGGATAGAAAAAATAAGGCTCAAAATTTTGTTACAGAGTCTCTATAAAGGTTATTATGCTGTTGCGTATCTTTTAGAGCAAAGAAGAAGTTCTGAGTTCAGGTCGGATTTAATCCTCATTACCACAAATTAGCAATCCCCACCATTAAAGTTGACTGTCAAGAGTTATTGCCTGGAGCTTAATCTGCAGGTGGGCAGCTTTAATGGCACACTATGGTGTAAAAGGGGCAGAAGCTGGCATTGCATATGGTTTAAAATAGCACTGCATACAGGATACATTAACCCCCTTGCCGTTCTAAAAAATCCGGCAAGGAGGCAACGCCGCACTTTTTTTTAATTTTTTTTTTTTAAATCATGTAGCGAGCCCAGGGCTCGCTACATGATAGCCGCTGAGCGGCGGCATCCCCCCACCCACTCCGATCGCCTTCGCCGATCAGAGTATGCAGGAAATCCCGTTGAGAACGGGATTTCCTGCAGGGCTTCCCCGGTCGCCATGGCGACCGGGCGGGATGACGTCACCGACGTCATGACGTCAGAGGGAATCCCGATCCGCCCCTTAGCGCTGCCTGGCACTGATTGGCCATGCTGCGCAGGGGTCTGGGGCGGGGGGGCGGCTCGGCGGGTAGCGGCGAATCGGCAGCGATCGCGTACTACACGCAGCTAGCAAAGTGCTAGCTGCTTGTAGGAAAAAAAAAATTATGCAAATCGGCCCAGCGGGGCCTGAGAAATCCTCCTGCGCAGGTTACCCCGAACTGTGTTCGGGATAACCGGCAAGGAGGTTAAATGCTCTATGCTACACCAGTATAAAAAAAATACAGAACGTATCTAGGTATCTCTGGGAAATGTCTAATTCGTCCTGGTCATGGTAGTCTTAACTGGACACTTTGGCTTCAATTCACAAAGCATTATCGCATGCGGTATTGCAGAAAACAGATAATTTTAATGAACATCTTAGCAAATACCAATTCACTATGGGCTTGATTCACAAAGCCGTGCAAACTGTTTAGCATGGGTGTGCTAAACAGTTAGCACGTGAAGTGGCGTTCGTGGACTTTTGCTCGAGCAAAGTGCCGCGATTCACTGCAAATTGCGCGCGCAAAAGTCCGTGATCGCTCGAATCACGGCAATTTGCGCGCGCAAAAGTCCGCGAATGGCACTTCATGTGCTAACTGTTTAGCACACCCGTGCTAAACAGTTTGCACGGCTTTGTGAATCAAGCCCTAAGGCTGTTACTGCATGGCAACCTGAAATTACTGACCGAGAGGTAAATTACCAACTTGTGTGGTAAATACCTCAACACGTCAGTAAATGTCCATTTACAAAGATCAATTTCTTTCTAACATGTCCGATCTGAATTTGGATCAATTTTCCGATCGATTTCCATTCAATATAATGGATATCGCTCAGAAAATCGATTGGAAAATCGATCAAAATTCTGATCAGACATATTGGAAAAAATCGATCTGGCAGGTAAATCTGCCAGAAAATTGTATCGTATGTACCTAGCATTAGGGTTAGAGGATTAAGGTTATGGAAGAAGTTTGCTTTAGATTAGAGTTAGATAAAAACATTACCAAAAACTGTGTCACATATCTGCCGTGCCCAAGAATTAGCAAACGTATTGCTGATACTTGATGACCATGCCAAAGTCAATGGTATATTTTTGCCAATAGAATCCTGTATATCTTGTTACTAGAGTCATATTGTAAAAGCCCTTTCAAGAAATTTGGACCTCGACTAAGTTCTAGAACTGCCCCGGAAGTATTAGTATAAGTGAATAAGAGGATAGTAGGACTGGAGGAAAGAGTATTGTGTTGTCTACAGGCAGCTAACAAGATTACGGATATTATTCTCCAAAGTAAATATGGAGAAAGAGAGAGCAAACACATACGTGGTTGGTGTGGACAGCACACTGCTTCACCAGTCATAGGACTGTCTCCAGGTTCAGAGTGCACAAACCTTTAACAGCTTACGAAAGCCTCCTGCTGCCCCAACCTCCAGTCTTGTATATTTGTTCATCTAGGCTTGTCTGTCATCCATATGTGCCTCTATGTTTCCACTGAGCTATCCAGCATGTGTGCCTCCACATTTCCTTACAGAGTTCACTTCATCCTAACTGCTCAGGCCTGTCTATTGCTCCCCACACCAGTGATGTCTGGAGTAGCCAAAGACAGACAAATGACCAGGATATGGTAAGCAATTTTTGCTTACAGCATGTCACTACACACTCAGGAACAGATTCTAATGTAAATAGCACATGTGTGATAAGATGAGATGTTGCTGATGCAATATTTACAGCTTCATTCTGCTACACAGCAAACAATAGGGCCTTTGAAAAATCACCTAGATTATGTACTGCTAGGATGATTTACAGGTAGAGGAAACCTCATCAAAGCAAATACTTTCTTCTTGCCCAAACAAACAAATGTGAGGATGTATATTTAATTAGGGCAAACATGCTCACTTGTGTAGCTCCACAATGCAACATTAACATCTACCATCTTGGCTTTGTGCCTCACTGTGCCTTCCAGAAGTGCTCAAACCACTGATACCAGCTTATTTTCTCTTTCATGTTTGGATTTTTTTAATGCTAATTCAAAACGGAAGGGCCTTATTCGAGTCACTTGTCCTCCAAAGTTTTCTTCTAGGAGATATTTTCATTTTCATTTCATGTCAATAAAATGCCCTTTAAAGCGGATCCGAGATGAAAAACTAACTATAACAAGTAACTTGTCTGTCTATATATCTTATCTAAAGTTTAGATAATTTACTCAGCATATCTAGCTGCAAACAACTTCAACAGTTTATGATTATTTATTCCTGTGCTACAATGAGGGCAGCCATGTTCTGTTTGTTACAGTGTCACAGGCTGAGGGCTGGAGATACTATCAGCTTGCCTGTGTTTAAATTCAGTCCCCTCTCCTCCTCCCTCCTCCCCTCTGCCTCTGAAATCAATGGCTAATAACCTCTTCCTGCCCAGACTGAGCTCCCATAAACCCTTGCAATAGTGCCAAGGCACAAAAGGAGCTGTGGGCAAGGCTTGTTTAGTTTATAGGGAATTAAGAGTATTAAAACAAAACAAAAAAAAGTAGTTGGCTTGAGGAATGCCCTATAAACTATATGAAAGGAACACAATTATGCAATGAGTAAAAGTTTATCTTGGATCCACTTTAAGACACCAGCAGGCAAGAAAATACAAAGAATCATTTTGGCAGTAATTTTCCCCCTACTTTTTGGTACTTTTTTAATTGCAGAGTGTTGAAAAGTTATTTTAAACAGGAGATTAAAAATTATCTCTTAGGATAAAGCTTGAATAAGGCCCTAAGTTCTCTATTCACAAAACGTCTCATAAATGACTTATTTATCATCTAATTGGTAAAAATACCCTTTCAACACATTTAAAGGCAAAATTATCACTCAAAGTAAGTTGTTTCTGATTAACTTCATTTCGATATTACCTTTCTTGCCTTAATTATATTATATATTTTTGCTCTTTGGAAACTTAAAAATGTAACAAATGTGAAAACAGGAAAACAGGTGAAAAAGCCTTGAGAATCATGCCCTAAGTCTGCTAAGATAATAAATAGCTGTCTTATGGAGGTTACCTTTCATTACCTGTCAATTTAGTGAAGTGTCATTGAATAGGGAATTAAACTGAAACAACCTTTGTAATATGTTTTTTTTTATAGAGTTCAGGTACTGCCTCATTCTGCCTAATGGCTGATAATCTGGATGGTCCACAGGCTTCCCAGATCCTTCTACAGCCAACCGTTCCAGCACAGGGTCCCTCTATATACCAAGCATCTGGAGAATGAAGCACTCGTGCACACAGGAAAAAAACATGCAGGAGTGGTTTTGTTCTACTGAGCATGCACAGACTTTACTTGCTCATGCCCAGTTCAGATGTGCTTATCCATTGCCAGGAGCGTGGCCAGGAGATGAAGAGGGTGGGCTCTATGAGGATTCAGGAAGCCTCTGGACCACCCAGCAGCTTCCAGCTACTAACGGAGCTTCACCTCCTCCAGGTTTGCTTTAAGTTATCTTTCATATCAGACTATAAACAAAGGACATAAGTAATTCTCTGTGATACATTTTTGGAGATAATGTTGGCAGGAACACACTATGAGCAAGGTTATGTCTTTGGGACTATAATGAATTAGGTGTAAATTGTACCCGAGACAGATTAAAAAAAAGTTAGATACTTACCTAGGCTGAGGAAAGCTTCTCGCATCCTCCCCACCATTGCCTCTCACAAACCCTAACAATATATCCGATAAGAGCTTGTCAGATATGTTACCATGGCCACACTCCCCGCCGTGCATGAACATGGCTGTACTGCACCTACTCGAGTACAGCTGCGCCTGCACAGTAAGCCTGCACAGTAAGTCAAAGTCACTCGTCCAAAAGCAGTTCCAAGCTACTGTGCAGGCACGGCCATACTCGCACTGGATCACTACAGCCGCACCCATGCACAAAGAAGAGTGTGATCACAAGCTTTCAGTTGGTAAAGGGCAGCGGCTCTGGGCTGAAGGAGGACATGGGAAGCCTCTGGAGGATCCTCTTCTTAGTAAGTATAACACTTTTTATTTTACAAACATCTTGGGATCGAGTTTTCGACCTAGACAACAGCAGCTTCAATCAGGAATTTATCCACACAACACATTCTTTATAAAAGGAATGAAAAAGTAATGAAGATACAGCTGAATGATACTGAGTCTGCCCAATTTCGAGTCGTTATGAGGATAGCAACAGATGGATAGGGCTTGTGCTAGATTCACTTCAAAGTGTATTTCTAGTCACAACAATGAGATTGTACAGCTTTTAGTCTAATCAGGATGAAATCCAGTGGCCTATTATTACATTTAACTATTTTAATTAGATCCTGTAACTGTTGAAAAGTGCTGCAGATATGCTCTATGCTATGCTCTCTGACTCCAAACTACAGCTTCAATACAGCAGTACCTGCAGGACCAGGTCTCTCCCTTCTACTCCCCCTTCAGCAATTCCAACATAAGCAGGTCTGACCTCGGCCCTATATTCCCCCTTCAGCAATTCCTGCAAGAGAAGGTCTCTTCTTTCCCTTCTACTCCCCTTCAGCATTTCCTGCAGGAGCAGGACTCTTCTCTCCTCTCTGCTTCTCTTCAGCAGTTCCTGCAGGAGCAGGTCTCATCTCTCCTCTCTACTCTCCATTCAGCAGTTCCTGCAGGAGCACGTCTCATCAGTTCTCTCTACTCCCCCTTCAGTAGATCCTACAGGAGCAGGCCTGATCACTCCCCTCTACTTCCCATTCAGCAGTTCTTGCAGAAGCAGGTCTGATCACTCCCCTTCAACTCCTCACTCAGCAGTTCCTGCAGGAGTAGGTCTCATCAGTTCTCTTTATTCCCCCTTCAGTAGATCCTACAGGAGCAGGCCTGATCACTCCACTCCCTCTGCTCCTCATTCAGCAGTTCTTGCAGGAGCAGGTCTGCTCACTCACCTTCTACTCCCCTTTGAGCAGTCCCTGCAAGAGTAAATCTGATTACTTCCCTCTACTCCACCTACAGCAGAGGCATAAACCTGAGCAAGGGAGAAGGGAGTAAACCAGAGAAGGGAGTAAACCAGAGAAGGGAGTAAACCAGAAAGGGCAGTATACAAGACTGGGAAAGGAATTCTAGGACACTCACAATGAGCTGCACAAAAGGAGTTTTGAAAAAAGGCACACGAGTCATATTTAAAGTGTAACTCCACTTTTTATTTTATGTTATCATTTATATTATATTGCATGTTTCTTTAACACAAACCTTTTTGTAATATACTGCTATCAAAATGTACCATTCCTGGTTCATTGTGCATATTATTGTTTCAATTATCCTTCCTAAAAGCCATTGCAACAGCCTACCATTTGATGAACATATCCTCTCCAATTTTTCACCTTAAATCCTGGTTTCCCACTGCCCTTATTGTTTCATTCATGTGGCTACTGCTAGTCCCATCTGCAGGGAGGGAATTCAGTATATCAATTCTCTGCACACAGTCCATGTGCAGCCACACTCATCTACAACATCCTGCAGCACACCTGTGAGCCTGAAGAAAACATGTGTATGTACAGATGTACAGTACAAAACATACTAATAACCGGGCTGTTTTGCCTTGTTTTATTTTGCTGGCTCAAAGAGTTAATTTTTAGGCATGGAAGTGACAGTTTCTCTCCTGCCAGAAATATAGTAAACTTCACTAACAAGCAGATTACAGCCATAAAGG
Organism: Hyperolius riggenbachi; assembly: GCF_040937935.1. Taxonomy (NCBI): domain Eukaryota; kingdom Metazoa; phylum Chordata; class Amphibia; order Anura; family Hyperoliidae; genus Hyperolius; species Hyperolius riggenbachi. The sequence continues at coordinate 285,070,816 of NC_090650.1, forward strand.
ATTTCCTGGTAGAATACAACTTCTGAGAGCAGAAGGAGATAAAAAAAAAGGTCAATAGTTCATGTATTTTAACTCTGGAACACTTACTAGACTGCCATTGAGCAGAGGCGACAAAACATTCAATCTACTTTATAGAATGTTTAACTATAAAATAAAACCATAGGATATCTAAAAAAGTAATTTTTAGGAGTAGGAGGTTAAATACAATTGTTTGCCTCATCAGTTTATCACCTCGGGTTCACTTTCAAGCCCTGGAAACTCACTTCTCAACACTGAACTCTAAGCTCCCAAAGCCAGCGCCAATACCTCTCATTGGTGACTAGAACAGAGATTCCACTTACTACTATGCGGTCCCTGTACCTGCGTCTTTAGCAATAGTGGAGGTCTGACCCTGGCATTTCAGCACGGCTGGCTTTGGCACCACAAATGAATGTAGCACCTGTACCCCGCAACAGATCACGTGCCAACATAATTCTAACCCAACTGCTTCAGAAGCCACATAATGATGGAAGCTGCACCTTCACAAGCAATGCTGCAATGGCAGCTCAAACTGTTCTATCCTCACAGGTTGGCCTCACCACTAGCTGAACACACATTACAGTCACTCAGCTGAGCTGAGCTCTGCATCTCTTATTTCACACAGGCCACTGAATGAATCGCTTGTTAAGTCCCCTCTTTATGTTTTGCCTTTCCTTCACATGACATCATATGATTTATTTCATACAACATATACTGGTGTGACATTACAAACACTTCCAAGCAAACCAGCTCTGTGGCATTGCGCAGTATTTCTGTCCTCTCATCCATGTATAACAAAGGGATGGAGGCTGCAATTTTGATGCCCTGTAAATAGACTATAATTAGAGTTTCAGCTCTGTGTAAATGCATTTTAAGTCTTATACGCCAGGAGTTCCTTCCATTCAGTACATGCGGTCCTCAGCTTGCCAGGGGTGTTAATGGCAGATGGCAGCATCCCACTGTGGAACAACTACTAAGCCACACGCCATTTGGTGAGTTAAATCAACATTCATTTATTAGCAGTCTAATCAGAAGGATGATTCAAAACGCTGATTTCACATGAAAGATAAAGAGTACAGCATGCATATCAGTAAATAGAAAAATGACAGAAAAAGGACATGGGCTGTTGTGAGACCTGCATTCATACACATGACCTATAGGGCTGTTGTAAGATCTGCATTCATACACATGACCTATAGGGCTGTTGTAAGATCTGCATTCATACACATGACCTATAGGGCTGGTGTGAGACCTGCATTCATACACATGACCCATAGGGCTGGTGTGAGATCTGCATTCATACACATGACCTATAGGGCTGTTGTAAGATCTGCATTCATACACATGACCTATAGGGCTGGTGTGAGATCTGCATTCATACACATGACCTATAGGGATGGTGTGAGATCTGCATTCATACACATGACCTATAAGGCTGGTATGAGATCTGCATTCATACACATGACCTATAAGGCTGGTGTGAGATCTGCATTCATACACATGACCTATAAGGCTGGTATGAGATCTGCATTCATACACATGACCTATAAGGCTGGTGTGAGATCTGCATTTATACACATGACCTATAAGGCTGGTGTGAGATCAGCATTCATACACATGACCTATAAGGCTAGTGTGAGATCTGCATTCATACACATGACCTATAGGGCTGTTGTGAGATCTGCATTCATACACATGACCTATAGGGCTGGTGTGAGATCTGCATTCATACACATGACCTATAAGGCTGGTATGAGATTTGCATTCATACACATGACCTATAAGGCTGATGTGAGATCAGCATTCACACACACATGACCTATAAGGCTGGTATGAGACCTGCATTCATACACATGACCTATAAGGCTGGTGTGAGATCTGCATTCATACACATAACCTATAGGGCTGGTATGAGATCTGCATTCATACACATGACCTATAAAGCTGTTGTAAGATCTGCATTCATACACATGACCTATAAGGCTGGTGTGAGATCAGCATTCATACACATGACCTATAAGGCTGGTGTGAGATCTGCATTCATACACATGACCTATAAGGCTGGTGTGAGACCTGCATTCATACACATGACCTATAAGGCTGATGTGAGATCAGCATTCACACACATGATCTATAAGGCTGGTGTGAAATCTGCATTCATACACATGACCTATAAGGCTGGTGTGAGACCTGCATTCATACACATGACCTATAGGGCTGTTGTGAGATCTACATTCATACACATGACCTATAGGGCTGGTGTGAGATCTGCATTCATACACATGACCTATAAGGCTGGTGTGAGATCAGTATTCATACACATGACCTATAAGGCTGGTATGAGATCTGCATTCATACACATGACCTATAGGGCTGGTGTGAGATCTGCATTCACACACATGACCTATAGGGGTGTTGTAAGATCTGCATTCATACACATGACCTATAGGGCTGGTGTGAGAGCTGCATTCATACACATGACCTATAGGGCTGGTGTGAGAGCTGCATTCATACACATGACCTATAGGGCTGGTGTGAGATCTGCATTCATACACATGACCTATAGGGCTGGTATGAGATCTGCATTCATATACTGTACATGACCTATAGCAGCCCTGCTGACAGATATTGATACTCTTGATGCAATGAGAAACTGTTTCAGCACTTGTGTGTCACAGATCTTCAGGACTTCCCAGCCTCTATCCACGCAGCAGGGTGTGTAATACAGGAGTGTTTATAAAGCATTGCAAAATGTGATGGTCATCATTATTGGATGTTTAGGCGACAGCAATGGCTGAGCACATTGTTCCCCTCCTTACCCCTCCCACCGAAAGCTACTCCATCTCGTTCCAAGCCATCATCCCTCCTCCTCTCCCCATACAGGATAACAAGTGTTTTCCAATGTTATGCACCCCAAAAGAACATTGAACCCACTATGCATGATTTGATTTTTCTAACAGATTAGATGTTAGAGTTGATAAAAACATTAACTGAAAGACTATGTCATTGAGATGAGACAATAAAACATTAAGAGCTTGATTCACACTAAGCTGCGTTGCTACAGCAGCGCAGCTTTATGACAGCAGAGAGTGTTATAATTCCTTGCGCACACTATGCAGCCATGATGTGCACAGTTTTTTTAAGGAAATATCACAGCTGTGAAACAGCCCTCACCCAGATTTGCAATGATCTGCTCATTGCAAGAGACAAGGGTCAATCTTCCATCCTGATTTTGCTCGACCTCTCAGCGGCTTTTGACACAGTCGATCATGAAATCTTACTCAACAGGCTACAAGAGTACTGTGGCATAGATGGCATTGTTCTCCGGTGGTTCAACTCCTTCCTGGCTGGCAGAACACAAAGGGTAGCCTTAGGGCCCTTCCTCTCCAACCCTGTACCACTAAAATACGGTGTACCTCAGGGCGCAATATTATCCCCTTTACTGTTCACCATATACATGCTGCCACTTGGAGAAATCATACAAAAACATGGCCTGACATATCATTGCTATGCTGATGACACCCAGCTATATTTGTCATTCAAACCTGACGTCACAGACCCTACTCCACAAATAAACGCATGCTTAGCTGAGCTTCAGGAGTGGATGAATAATAATTGGCTAAAACTTAATGCTGACAAAACTGAACTTCTTGTTATCGAGGGCCAGGGCTCAACAGCAAAGCAGCCCCAGTCTCAACCAACACCGCTAAGGATAGGGAGCTCAGACCTGAACAACTCAGACTGTGTGCGCAGCCAGCCTGGGAGTACTGATTGATGGGAAATTAAGCTTCAGGAATCAAATCTCAGCTGTTGTGAAACATTCCTTCTTTCACCTAAGGAATATTGCAAGGATTAAACACCTAATTCCTTCAGAGGATCTTCCAACCCTAGTTCATGCCTTCGTCACATCAAGGTTAGACTACTGCAGCGTCCTCTACACAGGCCTGCATAAGAAAGAATTACGCCGCCTGCAATTAGTACAGAATGCCGCCGCAAGGCTGTTAACGAGCCAACCCCGCCATTGCCACATAACACCAACCCTGAGCTCACTCCACTGGCTACCGATAAAATGGAGAATTCTGTTTAAGATTGGCTTACTGACATTCAAATCCTTGCACAATCTGGGCCCTGGATACCTGAAGGACTTGTTGCAACTACATCACACCCCCCACAATCTTAGATCAAAAGGACGTAACACCTTGGTCACCCCCAGAGTCCACCTCAAAACCTTTGGAGACAGAGCCTTTTGTCATGCTGCCCCTACACTTTGGAACTCCCTGCCACACCCAATCAGGACAGTCCCATCCCTGGAAACATTTAAGTCTAAACTGAAAACCTACCTTTTCAGTCTGGCATTCATGAACATCTGACTATCTCCTCTGTAACACAACCCAGCCTGCAACCCTGTATTAATCTGAGACACAGCTATGCGCTTTGAGTCCTATGGGAGAAAAGCGCTTTACAAATGTTATTGTATTGTATTATTGTATTGTATTAAATTGCGCTCGGCTCAAATAGTTTAAAGAGCGCTTCGTTAAACTTAACATTTCTCCACTGAACCCGCCCGGAGCCCAGCAGGTCCAGTAGTTTCAAAGTACGATGTTGCTGCACTTTGATTGGCCCAATAGCCTGACTGTCCCTTGTCCCATACTTTCTCACTGACTGTGGTGTCCCATTCCTTCTCACAAAGCATGGCCAATGTTGTGTGCCATATATTCACTACAGAGAAGTGTGCTGATTGGTACTGTTAGGCAAAATCAGTCCTGTGGTGCATTTCAGTTGTTCGCTGCCCACATCCCATATGAAGTGAATGGTGTCAGTAAAACGTACTGAACAGCTTCACGAAAATGTCACAGATATTGTGTGCAACAACGCATACAAAAACATGATACTGCACTCCGTTACACATAAAATGTGAACAAGGCCTAGAATAAATTATTTCTCACTGATACTACTACAAAACAAAATAAAAACAGGACAGAAATTCAGCAAATGCAAGGATATTTTTGCCCACTCCAATATTCTTCTGGCTGAACCCAATGGACGGATGTCCTTTTTAAACCCAACTAACTGTGTAGTATTATTACAGACATAAAAAAATTAGTCTAAATTTGCTGCAGATTGTCAGCTTACAGTGAAACAGGTTTAATCCCTGTAAAAAGGTCTAGAGCTGCTCAATTACATAGAACACCTCACACTAAAAAACAAGAATTTTTTTTTAATATGCTTAATTTGCACAGCTTATCCTGTGCAAACTCCACAAAGCAAAACAACCAGTTTCTTTTCTTGATGGCCTATGTAGATAAGAGAGAGGACTTGGAGGTGTCCCACTGTTAACTATTCAGAGACTAGTTAGTCACAGCTCAGACAGTGCAACACCATGACATTACAAGTTACTAGTGATCCATTCACCTGCTCACACACAGGTCCAGATGCTTTAAAATCACATTTTCTCTGACTGTATTCGCTTGAGAAAATACAGAGATTTTTTTTTTAAGTAATCATAGCCACAGTGAAAATGGCTCTCTTTATAGCATCAGGTATCTGATTTAAACCCAGATTTTTGAAACAGTAGACTTTTGCTTAGTATAGCTGCACTATCCGGAGTACTGAATCATCTTGGCTAAGTGCCCTATACGCCTCTTTACCTCTCCTGTTCTAAGCCACTATTATCTGCCTTACCTTATCCAATCTGAAATGAGCTTCCACTTTGTAGGCGCTTAGCCCCACCATATTACCCAGTCACACAGCAATGTGGGACACATATAGAAAACTGTATTGAGATACATTTGGGGGGAGGAAAGCCAATATAAAGTATTTTAATAAAATATTCTAACAAATCGTCCTTGTTATGCTGTTTCCGGCAGGTGATTTGGCACCAATTCCCCTCCCTTTTCTTAATGCTAATGGATAATGTAAATTCCCATTCCTGACACCTAACTCTAACCTCCCTAACATAATCCCTTTGTAATGCCTTACCCTAACATCATTGCCTAATATAATCCCCTTTCTGATGCCTAACCTCGTTGTCTAACATAATGCCTTACCCTAAGCACCCTACTTAACTTCATCCTCTTCCTAACACCTCACCCTAACCACCCCACTTACTGTAATAACTCCCCGGCCTAACATAGCCCCTTTCTAATCCCCTACCCTAATATTATAACCTAGTATAATCCTCTTCCTGATGCCTAACCCAAACCTCCCTGTCTAACATAACTCCCTACCCTAACCACCCTACTTAACCTCATCCCCATCCTAACTCTTCACCCTAACCTGCCTACCTACTGTAATAACCCCCTGCCTAACATAGCCCCTTTCTAATGCCTTACCCTAACATTATTACCTCATATAATCCCCTTCCTGATGCCTAACCCTAACATAACGCCTTACCCTAACCACCCTACTTGACCTCATCACTTCCTAACACTTCACCCTAACCTCCCTACCTACTGTAATAACCCCCTGCCTAACATAACCTCTTTCTAATGCCTTACCCTAACATTATTAACTAATATAATCCCCTGCCTGATGCCTAACCCTAACCTCCCTGCCTAACATAATGCCTTACCCTAACCCCCATACTTAAAGAGAACCCGAGGTGGGTTTTAAGAATCCTATTAGCACACAGAGGCTGGTTCTGCATATAATCACCAGCCTCTGTTACTATACTGTTCCTCCCCAGCCCCCCCCCACACACACACACCTTGCGCAGTCCCCCCAACAGTGGTTTGCAAAAGTATTCAGCTCCCTTGAAGTTTTCAACTTTTTGTCATATTACTGCCACAAACATGAATCAATTTTATTGGAATTCCACGTGATAGACCAATACAAAGTGGTGTACACGTGAAAAGTGGAACGACAATCATACATGATTCCAAACATTTTTTACAGATAAATAAATAACTGCAAAGTGGGGTAAGCATAATTATTCAACCCCCTTTGGTCTGAGTGCAGTCAGTTGCCCATAGACATTTCCTGATGAGTGCTAATGACTAAATAGAGTGCACCTGTGTGTGATCTAATGTCAGTGCCAATACAGCTGCTCTGTGACGGCCTCAGAAATTGTCTAAAACAATTTGGGAGCAACAACACCATGAAGTCCAAAGAACACACAAGACAGGTCAGGGATAATTGTTAAGGTTATTGAGATAAGGTTAATGAGAAATTTAAAGCAGGCTTAAGCTGGCCATACACTAGGCCGATTCCCTGCCGATTGACAGCAGATTCGATCACTGGGATCAAATCTGCTGTCACATCGTTCCCGCTACACGCTAAATTTCAATCTATCCTGTCCAATCCCGTCGATCGCTCCGTGCGGAAAATTACCGTCGATCGCCCGCGGGTAGGGAGCGCGTCACTAGCGGCGTTCGAGTGCCCGCAATAGAGCCCGCATACATTACCTGCTCCGCCGGTCACCGCTGCTCCGTCTCCACTCTGGTCCCCGGGTCCAGCATGCTTCACTTCTTCTAGCCCGGCAGGAGGTTTAAACAGTAGAGGGCGCTCTACTGTTTAAACTTCCTGCCGGGCATGAAGAAGTGAAGCATGCTGGACCCGGAGACCAGACCAGAGCGGAGAAGACAGCGGAGACCTGGGGACTGGAGTCGCGCCGGCGGAGCAGGTAATGTATGCGGGCATGCGGGCGGGGGGAGCGGCGGCAGCACCACCACCACAGATTGTGAACAGTTTCAAGCTGAAATCGGTTCACAATCTGTTTGCAGTAAAGGTAGCCATACCATCCCTCTCTGATCAGATTCGATCAGAGAGGGATCTATCTGTTGGTCGAATCTGATGGCAAATCGACCAGTGTATGGCTACCTTTAGGCTACAAAAAGATCTCCTAAGCCTTGAACATCCCACGGAGCACTGTTCAAGTGATTTTTCAAAAATGGAAGAAGTATGGCACAACTGCAAACCTACCAAGACAAGGCTGTCCACCTAAACTCACAGGCCGAACAAGGAGAGCGCTGATCAGAAATGCAGTCAAGAGGCCCATGGTGACTCTGGACGAGCTGCAGAGTTCTACAGCTCAGGTGGGGGAATCTGTGCATAGGACAACTATTAGTGGTGTACTGCACAAAGTTGGCCTTTATGGAAGAGTGGCAAGAAGAAAGCCATTGTTAACAGAAAAGCATAAGAAGTTCCATTTGCAGTTTGAAACAAGCCATGTGGGGGACACAGCAAACATGTGGAAGAAGGTACTCTGGTCAGATGAGACCAAAATGGAACTTTTTGGACAAAATGCAAAACGCTATGTGTGGCAGAAAACTAACACTGCACATCACTCTGAACACACCATCCCCACTGTCAAATATGGTGGTGGCAGGATCATGCTCTGGGGGTACTTCTCTTCAACAGGGGCAGGGAAGCTGGTCAAAGTTGATGGGAAGATGGATGGCGCCAAATACAGGACAATCTTGGAAGAGAACCTCTTGGAGTCTGCAAAAGACTTGAGACTGGGGCGGAGGTTCACCTTCCAGCAGGACAACGACCCTAAACATAAAGCCAGGGCAACAATGGAATGGTTTAAAACAAAACATATCCATGTATTAGAATGGACCAGTCAAAGTCCAGATCTAAATTTAATCGAGAATCTGTGGCAAGATCTGAAAACTGCTGTTCAAAAACTCTGTCTATCTAATCTGACTGAGCTGGAGCTGTTTTGCAAAGAAGAATGGGCAATGATTTCAGTCTCTAGATTTGCAAAGCTGGTAGAGACATACCCTAAAAGACTGGCAGCTGCAATAAGGTGGTTCTGCAAAGTATTGACTCAGGGGGCTGAATAATTACGCACACCCCACTTTGCAGTTTTGTTGGTTTTTTAAAAAAATTATTGGAATCATGTATGATTTTCATTCCACTTCTCAAGTGTACACCACTTTGTATTGGTCTTTCACATGGAATTCCAATAAAATTTATTCATGTTTGTGGCAGTAATACAGTGGCTTGCAAAAGTATTCGGCCCCCTTGAAGTTTTCCACATTTTGTCACATTACTGCCACAAACATGAATCAATTTTATTGGAATTTCACGTGAAAGACCAATACAAAGTGGTGTACACGTGAGAAGTAGAACGAAAATCATACATGATTCCAAACATTTTTTACAAATCAATAACTGCAAAGTGGGGTGTGCGCAATTATTCAGCCCCCTGAGTCAACACCACCTTTTGCTGCAGTTACAGCTGCCAGTCTTTTAGGGTATGTCTCTACCAGCTTTGCACATCTAGAGACTGAAATATTTGCCCATTCTTCTTTGCAAAAGTGCTCCAGCTCAGCCAGATTAGATGGACAGCGTTTGTGAACAGCAGTTTTCAGATCTTGCCACAAATTCTCGATTGGGTTTAGATCTGGACTTTGACTGGGCCATTCTAACACATGAATATGTTTTGTTTTAAACCATTCCATTGTTGCCCTGGCTTTATGTTTACGGTCGTTGTCCTGCTGGAAGGTGAACCTCCACCCCAGTCTCAAGTCGTTTGCAGACTCCAAGAGGTTTTCTTCCAAGATTGCACTGTATTTGGCTCCATCCATCTTCCCATCAACTCTGACCAGCTTCCCTGTCCCTGCTGAAGAGAAGCACACCCAGAGCATGATGCTGCCACCACCATATTTGACACTGGAGATGGTGCATTCTGAGTGATGTGCAGTGTTAGTTTTCTGCCACACATAGCGTTTTGCATTTTGTCCAAAAAGTTCCATTTTGGCCTTATCTGACCAGAGCACCTTCTTCCACATGTTTGCATGGCTTGTCGCAAACTGCAAACGGGACTACTTATGCTTTTCTGTTAACAATGGCTTGCTTCTTGCCACTCTTCCACAAAGGCCAACTTTGTGCAGTGCACGACTAATAGTTGTCCTATGGACAGATTCCCCCACCTGAGCTGTAGATCTCTGCAGCTCGTCCAGAGTCACCATGGGCCGCTTGACTGCATTTCTGATCAGCGCGCTCCTTGTTCAGCCTGTGAGTTTAGGTGGATGGCCTTGTCTTGGTAGGTTTGCAGTTGTACCATACGCCTTCCATTTCCGAATGATCGCTTGAACAGTGCTCCATGGGATGTTCAAGGCTTTGGAAATCTTTTTGTAGCCTAAGCTTGCTTTAAATTTCTCAATAACTTTATCCCCGACCTGTCTGGTGTGTTCTTTGGACTTCATGGTGTTGTTGCTCCCAATATTCTCTTAGACAACCTCTGAGGCCGTCACAGAGCAGCTGTATTTGTACTGACATTAGATTACACACAGGTACACTCTATCTAGTCATTAGCACTCATCAGGCAATGTCTATTGGCAACTGACTGCACTCAGACCAAAGGGGGCTGAATAATTATGGACACCCCACTTTGCAGTTATTGATTTGTAAAAAATATTTGGAATCATGTATGATTTTCGTTCCACTTCTCACGTGTACACCACTTTGTATTGGTCTTTCACATGGAGTTCCAATAAAATTGATTCATGTTTGTGGCAGTAATATGACAAAATGTGGAAAACTTCAAGGGGGCCGAATACTTTTGCAAGTCACTTTATGACAAAATGTGGAAAACTTCAAGGGGGCCGAATACTTTTGCAAACCACTGTAAATCAAACCGCCGTGCTAGCGACACGCAGCAAGTCGCTAGCAGACTGTTTACATGCAGACTGTCACTCTCCGCCTTTCCCCCGCCTCCTCTATAGCGCCGCTCCCTGCCTGCATCCCTTCCCTCCCTGCCTCTGTAAGCTGATTGGAGGGACGGGACGCAAGTGGGAAGCGGTGATATAGAGGAGGCGGGGGAGCAGACATGCTGCGTATCGCTAGTACAGCGGTTTGATTTATGGGGGACAGCAAAGCGCGGGGGGAGGGGGGGGCCTGGGGAGGAACAGTATAGTAACAGAGGCTGGTGATTAGATGCAGAACCAGCCACTGTGTGCTAATAGGATTCTTAAAACCCACCTCGGGTTCTCTTTAACCTCATACCCTTCGTAACACTTCACCCTAACCTGCCTATCTACTGTAGTAACCCCCCTGCCTAACATAGCCCCTTTCTAAAGCCTTACCCTAACATTTCTGCCTAATATAATCCCCTTCCTGATGCCTAACCCTAACTTCCCTGCCTAACATTACCCCTAACACCTTACCCTAATCCTCTCCCAAACCTTATCCCCTTCCTAACACCTCACCCTAATCTCCCTCCCTACTATAACAACCTTTTTACCTACTTCATCCCTAACTTCTCTGCCCAACATGACCCCTCCCTAACACCGTACCCTAACCTCTCTACTTAATGTAATACCCTTTATGCCGTCTAACCCTAATGTCCTCACCATTACAACTAATCTGCCCCTAATCTGAACAGCTAAATCTTACTGGCTAACCCTAACTAACAAAAATAACATGCTTTTGAAAGTCAATGGCTTGTTTGCATTACATGCAAATTTTCGTGACAGCTGCATTTTTCGCATAACACACTAGTTCATGTCTGAATCACGCAAAATGATTCTCAATGGCTAGGCATGCAGAGGCCAGAACAATGTTGCATTTCACAAAACTGGTCTCGCTCATCCCTAACAGCAGATCACTAAAGATGTGATTGACACTTGTACTGATAGTAGACTTTCACCCAATCGCAAACAATCAGGTGTTGAAAATGCTACATGAGTATGCAGCTTTACACTTTTGATTTCTGGATATTCTAACTTAAAGGGATACTATAGGGGGGTCAGGGGAAAATGAGTTGAACTTACCCAGGGCTTCTAATGGTCCCCCGCAGACATCCTGTCCCCGCGCAGCCACTCACAGATGCTCCGGTCCCGCCTCCGGTTCACTTCTGGAATTTCAGACTTTAACGTCTGAAAACCACTGCTCCTGCGTTGCGGTGTCCTCGATCCCGCTGATGTCCCCAAGAGCGCACAGCGCAGGCCCAGTATGGTCTGTGTCTGCGCAGTACACTCCTGGTGACATCAGCGGGAGTGAGGACATGGCAATGCAGGCGCAGTGGTTTTCTGACTTTAAAGTCAGAAATTCCAGAAGTGAACTGGAGGCGGGGCCAGAGCATCGGTGAGTGGCTGCGCCAACACACGATGTCTGCGGGGGACCATTAGAAACCCCGGGTAAGTTCAACTCATTTTCCCCCGACCCCCCTACAGTATCCCTTTAAGCTTTTGGTCAGAAATAGAATGAAAATTAATAAACTGGATACAGTTGGATAAAGTACATGTTTTTTCTAACTATCCTCTATAATAAAACCACTAAATCACAGCATCCTTTATCTGCCACATGTGTTCGTGTCAACTCTGCGCAAGCTCACCATGCGCATGCTCAATACGATGGCCCTTTCAGCCTCTGGGGCTGCCGGGCAGAGGGGGCCACCCAGAGCCAGGGAGAAAAGGAATAGAGAGCGGACTGTTTGCGGAGGGAAGGAGGAGGCAAACGGACAGAGTTGCCCTTGGTTCTAGCACCCGTTATTCTAATGGGCCTAAGGTTTAGTAATGTATAAAAAGCATTGCTGCAGCTTAGACATGGTAAGTGGGATACTACAAATTCCAATTTGCAAACACATTTAAAGCAAATAGTATGCAGATTGGAAGCAGGCCAACTAAAATTGTGCCTCTTTTGGAAACAAATCTCCTTTTGCCTGTTTTCTCTTCTAATGCTCCTCTTTTTGGTCTGAATCTTTAAATGAATGTGTTTTTATATCTTCAAATCAAATTCCTAATATGAAGGAACATTAGAAATGGACTGGAGTTGTGATGAAGGTGTGACTGGAGGGATGGTGATGGTGTAACTGGAAGTATAGTAAAGATGTGACTGGAGGGATGGTGGAGGTGTGACTGGAGGGGTGATGAAGGTGTGACTGGAGGGGTGATGGTGTGACTGGAGGGATGGTGAAGGTGTGACTGGAGGGATGGTGAAGGTGTGACTGGAGGGGTGATGAAGGTGTGACTGGAGGGGTGATGAAGGTGTGACTGGAGGGATGGTGAAGGTGTGACTGGAGGGATGGTGAAGGTGTGACTGGAGGGATGGTGAAGGTGTGACTGGAGGGATGATGAAGGTGGGACTGGAGGGATGGTGAAGGTGTGAATGGAGGGGTGATGAAGGTGTAACTGGAGGGCTGGCGAAGGTGTGACTAGAAGGATGATAAAGGTATGAGTGGTGGGATGGTGAAGGTTTGACTGGAGGGATGGTGAAGGTGTGACTGGAGGGGTGATGAAGGTGTGACTGGAGGGGTGATGAAGGTGTGACTGGAGGATTGATGAAAGTGTGACTGTGGGAATAATGAATGTGTGACTTGAGGGGTGATGAAGGTGTGACTGTAGGAGTAATTAAGGTGTGACTGGAGGGATGATGGAGATGTGACTAGGGATGATGGAGGTGTGATTGTAGGGGTGGTGAAAGTGTGGAGGAGGTGTGTCCTTTTATCAAATATGTTGGCCCTGTAACACTTCCCTGCTTCTGATCTGTTAAAGTAGGCTGTATGCCTTTAGCCCAGGTGGCTAAGTGGCTGGTACTGTCACCTTAAAACATTAGAAATTGTAAGTGTACATGGATTTAGCTTGCTTTTCCAATGTTTATGTGGGTTTCCAGAGGTGTAGCAATAGGGGGTGCAGAGGTAGCGACTGCATCGGGGCCCTAGGGCCAGGAAGGGCCCTCCCTCAACTACAGAATTAGCTCTATTGTTCCGGTGATCATAATAATAATTTCTATAGATACTTTGAATAGTGGTAATAATTAACAAACTGTTCTCCATCCCCTTCTTGCACTTCTGACACTATAGTTGCCATTGGCAGATTTTGGTGCACTGTATCAATTGTTATGTATAGAGTGCTTGGGGGGCCCCATTGTAAAACTTGCATTGGTGCCAACAACTCCTTAGCTCAGCCACTGTGGGTTTCCATTGGAAACTTCAATCTCAAACACATACTAGCAAGTCAATCGCCTTCCATCCAAAGTAAATTGTACTCAGTCATGAAACTTGAATAATGCACAGAGTATGTAATGTAAAGTGGTTATATTTCCATAAACTCTGACAAGTTTCGCCCTCCTCAAGAAGTCGGGCCACAGTGTAGGTGGAAGATGCAAATCCCCCTCCACACTGTCCAATTCCCTGAGCACGTGACCCCGCCTGGCAGCCAGCCCGCAACATCCTCATCATCCCCCAGATGTGCTCGTGCCGCTAGCTCAGGGGAGGGAGGCAGCCAGGCGGCTGCCCGGGGGGGAGCAGGGAAGTTGTACGAGCTGTCACCAGCCGCCCCCCTCTGCAGTGACAGACATGACAGCAGCACACGCACCTCTGTCCTCGGCGAGCTCGGGGGGCTTGTGGTACTCGTACTCGAACAGATAGTCGAAGTCCAGCTCGGGCTCGTCCTCCCCGGGGGCGCTCATGTCTCCCGGTAGTGCCGCTGTGTGCAGCTCGCTCCTCCTCGCCGGGACCTGTTGCTGAGGCTGCTGCCTGTGCTCCCTCCGCCTCCTCCTCCTCCCGCTGCTGGCTGCTGCTGTGTGTCACTAGCGAGGCTTCCTCTGTGTAATCAAGTCCACTTCAGAGCTCCTCCTGTGTGTGTGAGTGGCAGGGCCAGCGGCAGTGTTCCTGTGTGCCCGGCGGCTGCCCTCCCTCCTCCCCCTCCCTCTCACCAGGCAGCTCTGCCCCCTCTCTTATCTTATCGCACTCTTCTGCTGCTCTGTCTCACACACTTCAGGGATATCACAGGACGAGGCACTGACTGAGGAATCCTCTCTTCTCCCAGTATGTGCAGTCTGCTGGGGCTATGGCAATGTGTCAGCCTGGCACTGGGCACAGAGATATAATCCTCCCTGGTACCCCTGTACAGATATAAGCAGCACTGTCCTCTTCTCCCAGTATGTAGAGTCTGCTAGTGATGGTGAGATGCCAGGCTGGCACTGGGCACAGAGTGTGTACAGATATACAACCCTCCCTGGTGCCTCCTGCACAGATATAATCAGCCCTTTCTTCTCCCAGCATGTACAGTCTGCTGGTGCTGGGTACTATGTCAGCCTGGCACTGGGCACAGAGATACAGTGTGTACAGATTGTAATCCTCCCTGGTGCCCTCTGTACAGATACCTGGGCAGCCCTCTCTATTCCCAGTATGCAGTCAGCTAGTGATGGAGGGATGTCAGGCTGGCACTGGGCACAGAGATACACTGTGTACAGATATATAATCTTCCCTGGTGCCCCCTGTACAGCAGCACTCTCTTCACCCAGTATATGCAGTCTGCTGGTGCTGGTGGGATGTCGTTGGCACAGAGATACAGTGTTTACAGATATATATATAATCCTTCCTGGTGCCCCCTGTACAGATATAAGCAACCTTCTCTTCTCCCAGTATGTACAGTCTGCTAGGGCTGGTGGGATGTCAGGCTGGCACTCGGCAAGAGATACAATGTGTGCAGCTATATTATCCTCTCTGGTGCCCACTGTATAGATCTCTGCGTGCACCTCTCCGCTTGCAGCATGTACAGTCTGCTGGTGGGATGCCAGGCTGGCACTGGGCACAGACCATGCAGTGTGTGTAGATAAATAATCCCTCCTGTTGTCCCCTGTACAGATCTCTGGGATGGCCTCTCTCTTGCAGCATGTAAAGTCTGCTGGTGCTGATGGGATGTCAGGCTGGTACTGGGCACAGAGATATTGTAGATAAATTATCCTTCTTGGAATCCCCTGTACAGGTCTCTGGGTACACCTCTCCTCTTGCAAGTCTGCTGGTGGGATGTCAGGCTGGCACTGGGCACAGGGATATTGTATACAGAGTTAATGTTTCTTGGTGTCCTCTGTACAGATCTCTGGGTAGACCTCTCCTCTTGCAACAAGTACAGTCTGTTAGTGTGAAGTCAGGCTGGCACTGGGTAAAGACATGAAGTGTGTGTAGATAAGTAATCCTTCTTGGTGTCCCCTGTACAGATTTCTGGGTAGACCTCTCCTCTTGCAACAAGTACAGTCTGCTGGTGGGATGTCAGGCTGGCACTGGGCACAGCCAAGCAGTGTGTGAAGATAAAGAATATGTCCAGGTGCTCCAACAGCAGCTATCTGCCTGGCCAGCTGGTCTCTTCTCTCACCTAGATCTTCTTCTGGCTCCCAGGCTGTGACACCCCCAGCCCCCTCTCTGCCTATGTGGAAGTTTCCGCCTTTGTATAAACACACAGATCTGTCTCCCTTCTTCAGCTGGATTCCCTGCAAAAATAACCTGACAGCTCAAAAAGCAAACGGTATGTATACAGAGCAAGTACTGTAATACACCCCCTGCACTAAGGCCTCATCCCTCAGTGTCTAAAGCCAGCATCCCCTAAAAACAACGTAGATTGAGTTTACTTAAAGTGTATGCACAGTACCCAAAACCACTGTATCCCTGCTCCTCAAATCAGGTAAATATGGCATATTTATAGAGGAAAACAGGTTAACATATTTTCACATGGAACTTATCAGAGTACATCAAAACTTCTCATTGGCATTGTCCTCAGCCCCCTGCAGAGCTCAAGACTGCCCTGTTGCCCTCCTTGTTCAGTTTATCACCCTATGATAAAATCACCAGACAGCTTAGGGAGAGCAATCATCCCTATTCAGAACATAATTATGTGGATGATTTTACATAATTAAAAACAGGCACATCAGTGAAAGGTGAATCTAGAGCCTACGTCAGGTTAAGAAAGACTGGCCTAGGTGTCTACATGTGGTACCCACATGCCTATATCTGACTGGTCCAGTGGATTTTTGGGTTTGATGCTGAAGCAAAACAAGTCTTTAAGTCGTGAATCATTTTAAAACATAAGAAATGCTTGGAAATATTTTATACACAATACAGGTTTACTGCTAGTACATGTATATCTTACCTATGGGGGGATGTGTAATTAAAACAGTAATCTATAAAATCAACTGGCAAGAGGTGCACTATGCAATTTCTGTTGCTGGATATACAAAGGTACTCAATGCCTCTATGTAGAGCCCCGTTGGAAGTGTACAAAAAATAATAATAATAATACATAATAATAATAATAATAAAGAAATCTCAGAAATGTGTGTGTATTAGTCTGCCTGATGCTATGATATATATATATATAACAGTTAGATCACATACATCACGGTGTCAGTGATGCTTTTTGTGTAATGACTTCACTAGTGTGTTTGTGTTTAGTTGTAGCACCCACTAGTGCTAAGAAACTATTCATACACTCTGCTCTATAGAAGCACCCTCATTCCTGCTGAATGCAAAAAAATACAATAAAATAAAACATACAGTAAAAATATGAATGTTAGGTTGTAGTAAATCCACCAAGGTTAACACTGTAATAACCTTTTGTAAAGGGCAGTGAAAATAAACACTTTTATTGCTGTCTGTTTTTTTTACAGTTTGTTAATGGAAACTTTGCAACAAGTGTTAATAATGAAAAAGTCAAGTGCTGCTTACTCTACACACGTTCTATATATATGCATATTCTATACTCTGATCAGGCTGGAGCATTAGGAAGCCCCATCCTTTTTGGATGTTGGAGACAGATACATTCGCCTTAGCTGTGTAACCTACTGCCTTATATAGTTGCCTGCAGTGTGGCTGGACTGTGTATGTATATTGTTAGCTTACACACTGACAGCAGGGGCTCATGCACTGAGTGTGTTTAGCTTACCCCTGAGACGATCATATAATAAAAGCACTAGCTTTCCTCTGCTGGTCTTTCACTGGGCTCATTATCACCTAATGATCTGCCTCTTGCCTGCCAAATGTCACATAGATCCACTGGGTTACCATGCATTCTGGTCAGTGGTATCTACCACTTACATTACTGTTATAGCCATGCAAGCAATTCTGCCCTGCTGGCAAGAGTTTAGGCCTTACGCCCCATAGGTCTGCAAATAATCTGTTTTCAATGATGGAAATTCAATATTATTATTTTGTATCCTGAACACATTGAACTGAGTACTGAAATAATTGCAGAGCACACAGAATACCATGTACAGTAAAACCCACATTATCCACAAGTCTCAAGCAACCAGAAAAAAAAATCCATAGCCTTGCAGGATGCATAAATCTACTTCTACACTCCTTTATACAGTAATAAACCACTGTTACATTAAGTTAAGGCTGTCCTTTGTCTTAATTTGTTTTTAATTACTGTATTTCAACATCAATACAGAGTTTATGGTAAGTATACAGTGTGGAATATAGTACTATTTTTTTTAACTAGGCCTATTTTTAACATTTAGTCTCAAGTAACCACAACTTATCTGGCATCAGCCAATCCCAGTTGGTGCCGGATAATGAGGGTTTTGAGGTATATTTAATTTAAAAAAAATGCAGTCTGCATTTATAGAGCAAATAAAGGTACATACAAACATTACATAAATGTCGGCCAAAACAGCTTACTGCTCGCCTTGCTAATGTGCGTACAAGATACGGCCAACGTTGCTTTAAGCGTCCAACATGTGGGATCCTTAACACCACAACGCTTGAGCATGTCCGATCACAATGTTATTTTCACTCCCCCTGACCAGGATAATCATCACTCCCCCAATCCCCCCCCCCCCCCCCTCTCCTTAGCAGCAGAAGGCATTGTTAGCTGGAAGGCTAGAGATGTGTCTGTACAGCATCGGCCCAAGATTTGTTGCCCAAGGGATCGCTTCCTGGTCCCCAATGGGCAACAATAATCGTAAGTGTGTACCTAGCTTTATACTTTCTTCCTGGGATCTATTATGAGATGTGGGTCTGATGAAGGACTGAAGCCTGGTACACCCCATGTAATGTCACATGTCAGACCGATGGGTCAAATCGATAATTCCCAAAATGTCTGATCAGGTTTCAGATAGATTTTCCAGATCACTACTGCACAAAATCGATTGGAAAAGTGATCAGAACCTGATTGGATCTGTTGGAAATTATCATTTCGACCTGTCAATCTGATGGGAAATTGCATGGTGTGTACCAGGCTTAAAGCCAACGACTGGCCAATTTTACCACCTCCATATAGCAAAAGGGCCAACAAATTTACAATGCTATGAACAGATTGTGTAGGTAAGCTCTCATACTATATGGAATTGGTAAAAATGGCCATTCAAAATTGGATGTGTGTACCAAACTTGGCAGATGACAAAACAGATGAAAACAGATGACAAAATCGCCTAGAAGTCACATTACAGTATGCCCTATATATGATCTAATTCCTTATACAAGCTTATAGTGTTGGTAACCACTTCAGCAAAAATATAAACTGTGAATAGAATATTTTGTGTTTCAACCAAGCTCAGAAATCTATATACAAAACGGACAATCAAGGCTGTTGTCAGAATCCCACAATTGCTAAACGACAATTAGCAAGGCAATAAGTATATATATATATATATATATATATATATATATATATATATATATATATATATATATATATATATATATATATATATATATATATATATATGTAGTTTACACTCAGTAACTATACCCGAGCGAGTGTATCA
Source organism: Hyperolius riggenbachi (assembly GCF_040937935.1). NCBI lineage: Eukaryota > Metazoa > Chordata > Amphibia > Anura > Hyperoliidae > Hyperolius > Hyperolius riggenbachi. The sequence goes on from NC_090650.1 coordinate 285,090,268, forward strand.
ATTACAGTATGTGATTAACACACACACACACATATATATATATATATATATATATATATATATATATATATATATATATATATATATATATATATATATATATATACTTGTTGCCTTGCTATCAGCTTATAGACCCAGTTGATGACAAATGACAAGCGTGAATTGTAAGAGGGAATGTCTTAATTTTTTTTAAATAATCAGCCACGTTTCAATTCATAAATTATAAATTCCTTGAAGGCACAATCATCTATTCCTCTCTGTGTGACATGTAATGTGGAGCATCTTTTGTAGAGTAAACACTGTGCTGCTCGCATACCTGGTGGCTGATCTGCGAGAGAAATAATAGCATTGTGTTTGTGATACGCAGTGGATACATTTACAAATATCCCTAAACAAAGTAGCCGATGTGTTTGTTGCTGATGTAAATAGAATGTATCCAGTCCACATTACAGATGCTGTTGCTGGATGTGGAGGAGATCTCAATTCAACTTGCACTCCAGGATACCCATCATTATTTATTTGGAGAGATGATCTGGCGTTTGACTTCCTCAATGCACGATGCTAGCTATATCGTAGTTTATATTCCACTTCCTAAGCCATCCATCCCTAAACAACTCGTAAGAAGTCAGCGCTGCCTTTTCCCAAACACCAATCTCCATTCATTCTTCTGCACGCCGGTGTATGTGTGCTGCTGGCACGGTGCTACTCCTAACCACAGGAATAAAACTATTCCTATAGAGTACGTTATACCCCAAATAATGCTCGCTTTCATTCCCCCTGCCTGCTGCCTGGCCTGTGTTTATGATGTGTGTTTTTATTAACAACGCAAGCACTATACAAGCATTTGGCAAATACATGATAGCGACGTTTGGGTTTTAATATACATCTACAAAGTACAGTATTCATCAAATGGTCGGTGGGGGGTCTTTTCAAGTAGGCTATTTGAAGTTTGAACCCACATTTCCTGCAATTCCAACAATATTGCATTTTAGAAAATAAAACGTTTATATGTAGATGTTAAATAAATAACATTATCCCCACTACAGATGATCTCATATAGGGTGTAATGGAATAGGAAGCGTGCCCTTAGCAGGTTTTTAGTCTCATTATACCCTGGCTTCTCTAGATGTGGTACCCTTACTCGGGGGCTCCTTCTCTTGTGGTCAGGGGGTACCTGGCTAAAAGATAAATCACATAGAAATGAACATGGAGCTTCAGTTTATTAGTGGGTGACTAAAAAGACCCATGCACATATCTGTCAAATGATGCTACCCACAGCTGGGGGTACATGTGAATCCCCCATCTGCCATATAGGGGTGCACTATGTAATATTACAGCTAAATCATCACTACTAGTAATAACACTACTGTGACAACAATGATCAAAAGCTATTATAATCTGAATATATATATATATATATATATATATATATATATATATATATATATATATATATATATATATATATATATATATATATATACATATATATATATATATATATATATATATATATATGTATAGGTATCAGTTTCCTCCAAGGTTACTTTCTACTTGTTAGATCTGTAATCTGTACACACAAATCTTACTACAGTTTGCTGTGTAAAATCATTATTGTTTGCTAAACAGGTATTTAAAATCAATAAAGGCTCATAGAAAAGTATGGAATGCAAATAAGATAAACTATAAAATGTAGCTATTCTACAAGTGAGAAAATGAATTTTTGAAGACTATAACATTCCAGTATTTGACAGAAGTGTTCTGTAAAAAAAAAGGTACATTTGGATTGCTTAATATAAAAAATATTTTCTACAAATAGACATGATGAAGATTTTGTGACATGTATTGGGATATGAATAACTGGTTAAAAAAATCCTATAATTCTGCAATGGCTGTATTAAATCTGGATCAGGGTGTAAATGCATTTTCTGCAGGCAGTCCCAATTCTCAAGTATATATGAAGTATCAAGTAAATGTGGCAGATTTGTCACTTAGTCTTAGGGTATATGAACAAATGTTGGACATTTCAGACATTATGGAAGATGCAGATGATCGCTATAAGTATACAGATAGGAGGCCTGCTGATGTATATGTATATTGGGATTGCACATTAGTATGACTCTCAGGGCCTGCACTGTCTGTCCTCAGTATCACGGTCACTCTGTATACATCATCCTGTACAGTATACTCTAATTACTGCAGCAGTAAACATCCACTGACACGTGTACACTGCCAAGTGATCCCTCTGCAGCTGAAATACAAGCTAAATATCTGACATGAAATGTGATTTGCATTTCTCCAAACTATTTGGGATTTAAGACTATGGAAAAAGTTCTGATGACTGGATTTAATAAAGGGTGTGCCCCGGTGTCTGTTCTACACTAGTTTGGATGCTGAGGTTTGTCACTGGCTGGCTGGGGTGATGATTTCACAGAGGTCCTCTGTAGATCATGGCACCTAGCCTGGCTTCTGGCCAATGACAGCACTATCTCCAGCGAGTGGAAGCAGAGGAGGCCCCCACATGACAGCTGGATGGGGGAATACCGAAGACTCCAGCAAGAGATCCCTCTCTTCCAGCTGCAGACTAGACTCCCACCCGTCTACAGTACACACATCATGACAGCAGCACACTGCAGCCAGCTCCCGTCTAATTCCCCGCAGCAAAACAGAAACAGATCAATTAAAGACAACTCCATCTGTGTCGGCTGATCCCCTGGCTTTGTGTACACCTGTTCAGCACCAGGGGCTATGTCACTCATGCTCACCAAATAATGACTAACGTCAATTACATCTGGACCATCACAAAGTGCAGGCTGCTAAGAGTTAAGTTGTAACAGAATGGAAATGATCATTCTTCAGCAGAACGTTAGGATAATAGTTTCTTTAGTCGACACAATAAAAGGGAGCAACAATGGGTTTGTTTACTCATAGAATAAATGGCGACTTCCTAAATGATGATTAGTGTCATGATCGGTCAATGAGGCTGATTTGTGATAAGTGGAGAAATCACCCACCGTTGCCCCTGGCAACCACTCCACTAAGTTTCCTTACTACACAAAACTGTTAAGCTTCGATATTCCATTAAAAGTAGTAGCTGCCTGCTGTGACTGTATCCACGTTTGGCTGTCAGAGTAGGCTGGACACGTTGCAGCATCCCTGACGCTCATGCCTAGCAACAGTGCTATCAGCAGAGGAGGATGCAGGCAGGTACCAATCAGGTACTGCGGCCTCACTATCACACTGTGAGTCACTCCACACTCATAGGTAAAGTATAATAAATATATATATATATTCTCTTTAGGAGGTGTCAGGCATAGCTAATTGCCGTCAGAGCAGTGCAGAACAGTGCCAGGGTTAGACAGTGTGGTGTGTAGGATGGATCCCGCACTGTCCTATGCAACAAGCACTATCACAGGCATGGAGCACACAGCGCTGTGACAGTGCCAGGCTGGAGGATGCACTATCACAACATTCAGGCAATGAGCACTATCACAGCGCACAGACAACCGGCACCATCGCAGCACTCAGGCATTGGTTAACATCACAGCACTCAGGCTATGGGCACCATCACAGCACTCAGGCAATGGGCACCATCACAGCACTCAGGCTATGGGCACCATCACAGCACTCAGGCAATGGGCACCATCACAGCACTCAGGCAATGGGCACCATCACAGCACTCAGGCAATGGTTACCATCACAGCACTTAGGCTATGGGCACCATCACAGCACTCAGGCAATGGGCACCATCACAGCACTCAAGCAATGGGCACCAACACAGCACTTAGGCAATGAGCATTGTCTATCACAACACCCAGGCAATGGTTACCATCACAGCACTCAGGCAATGGGCACCATCACAGGACTCAGGCAATGGGCACCATCACAGCACTCAGGGTATGGGCAGCATCACAGCACTGAAGCAATGGGCACTATCACAGCACTCAAGCAATGGGCACTATCACAGCACTCAGGCTATGGGCACTATCACAGCACTCAGGCTATGGGGACTATCACAGCACTCAGGCTATGGGCACTATCACAGCACTCAGGCTATGGGCACCATCACAGCACTCAGGCTATGGGCACCATCACAGCACTCAGGCAACGGGCACTTTCCTACAGCACTCAGGCAACCGGCACCATCACAGCACTCAGGCAATGGGCACCATCACAGCACTCAGGCAATAGGCACCATCACAGCACTCAGGCAATAGGCACCATCACAGCACTCAGGCAATAGGCACCATCACAGCACTCGGGCAATGGGCAACATCACAGCACTCGGGCAATGGGCACCATCACAGCACTCAGGCTATGGGCACCATCACAGCACTCAGGCAATGGGCACCATCACAGCACTCAGGCAATGGGCACTATCACAGCACTCAGGCAATGGGCACCATCACAGCACTCAGGCAATGGGCACCATCACAGCACTCAAGCAATGGGCACCAACACAGCACTTAGGCAATGAGCATTGTCTATCACAACACCCAGGCAATGGTTACCATCACAGCACTCAGGCAATGGGCACCATCACAGCACTCAGGCAATGGGCACTATCACAGCACTCAGGCAATGGGCACTATCTCAGTACGCAGAACTGTGACAGTGACACTTCCACCCCTGTCACACACGGCGAGGGATTGTCCCAGGAGGACAGAGAAGCCCGGTGTCGGGACTCGGGAGAATCAGGAGAGCCGCTATCGGACAGATGGAGAATCAGATCAGCCGCGTGCCGCAGGAACACGACTACATCACAAACTTTATATAATCGATACAGAGTAACAGCAGCGAATAATAGCAGCATGCAAGGAGAAAGTTTAGTCAGACAGAGCATGTGACGAGCGCTGCCCCCACACTGACAGCCAGACACACGGACACACAGTACCTTCCTCCGCCGACTTCATGATGAATGGGAAGAAGGGCTGGAACTCCACAGTGTCTCTGACGCAGGCTTGCAGCAGCGGACCGAGCGGAAGACTGGAAGGAGCGGCAGCTGCTACACTAGTGCGTGGCATCCACTCGGTGAGCCGAGCAATTCTGTGCTGGATCTCTCTACCCCGGGAAGCCCCACCTGATGACACAGAGACGAGGATCTGTCACTTACTGCTAAACTAATGCTACCACTGCGAGATCCAGTGCCATAGGATTGCAGTCTGCAGATGCGAGATCTGATCCTAGCCGGTGTCTGGCTATAGGGTGACACACAACTGTACAGGGCAGCCTACAGTGTGACTTGTGCAAAGTCTCGTGCACAGCACGCTTCAGTCCTGCAGACAGGTGACAGCAACACTTTTTTGCATTTGTAGAAGTGTGAAAAGTGTGTAAAACGTGCTAAGTAGTGAGTGTATGTGTGTGTGTGAGTGAGAAGTGGCATGCACTTATTACAGGCAGTGAATGAGGGAGTTCAGGGAGTTGGTGATTTCTTTTCCTCTCTAGCTGTTTGTGTTAAGCTGGGAGTTAAGTAAAGTCTCCAAGTCTCTCTCTGACGCAGACCTGCTATGTGCCTGGTGCCTTTTTAAAGCTGGAAAACACCCCCTTACACACAGCACCTTCCTCTGTCCCTCCTTCCCTTCCCTCCCCCAGCTCATAAGGCAGTGACGTCTCAGACTTGTGAATCCTCTGATGCCTGAGTGCCGGGGGGAGTGTTTTCTGCACTCTGGCTACAGGGAATTAGGTCGTGTCACAAGTGAGGGTGTAGTTCTCCCTTCGCTGATTATGCTGACTGAGATTCTCTAGTCAGGACCCCCAGTTGAGTTTAGTTTAGAATGAGAAAAACTTGTGGTGGGCAGCCTTTAATGTTCTGAACATCAGCTTAGTGGCTGGCATCATCTCTTGCATGTGTTAAATTGCCTGTGACTTTTTTTTTTTTTTAAATAGCAGGTTACATATAAAAATGCCTGTCTCTATAGTGGACACATATACAGTACTGTCTGGTACTTTGCAAATAAAGATCTTGACTTGAAAGGAACCCATTGTGAGGGAGACATTCAGCTCAGCACAGCCATTGCCAGTGGCATAGCAATAGAGGATGCAGAGGTTGGGATCGCACTGGGGCCCTTGGGCCCTCCCTCAACAAAACTATTAGCTCTTCATTAGTCCTGTGGTAGTATATATATACTAGCCGACCCGCAGCGTAGCATACGCCACATAAGAGGGTAGAGGGCAGGAAGGGGGTATTGGGCACAGCGGCGGGGAGGGGGGTTGGACCCTCCTCAACTGGGTCCCCATGTGTGCTCTACCTCCAGCTTAAGCTCAGCAAGAACCCCCCCCCCCTCATCTGAGTCCCCCATGTGCACTCCCCCTCCCAGCTTAAGCTCAGCAGGAACCCCCCCTCATCTGGGTCCCCATGTGCACCCCCCCCTCCTGCTTAAGCTCAGCAGGAAAAACCCCCCTTCACCTGGGTCCCCCATGTGCACTCCCCCTCCTGCTTAAGCTCAGCAGGAACCCCCCCCCCCCTCACCTGGGTCTCCCATGTGCACTCCCCCTCCTGCTTAAGCTCAGCAGGATACCCCCCCACCTGGGTCCCCCATGTGCACTCCCCCTCCTGCTTAAGCACAGCAGGATACCCCCTCCCCTCACCTGGGTCCCCCATGTGCGCTCCACCTCCTGCTTAAGCACAGTAGCAGCAGCACTATTAGTAAGAGACAGCGGGCGGGGATAACTCACCTCTTCCATGTTCCATCGTGCGTTCCACTGTCGTCACGTCCTGCAATGCCGCTCACTGTATTGGTGTAATTTGCCTTTTTAAAACAGAAGGAAATCTGCAATAATTCAGCTATAAGTGAACATTTGTGGTTACCCACAATGCACGGCTACTAAATATGCAAATTACCCCTTTTCCCCCTTGGTAAGCCAAGCAAGCATCCAGAGCCGCTGGTGTATAGCAGGCATATAGCTTTAAATTTTACACAGTCATATCAAACCCACATGTAGACAGCCTGTTTCAGACTTTCGTCTCTCATCAGTAGATAGCAAAGATTGATACAGCTGTATGAGATAGGGCTTGGACCAGTACAACAGAGTAACCAAGCAGCTCAGGGTGACCCAAACCACTCGGAATGTATAGGGGGATAAAAGGGACCAAAAAGACCTCCTACTCAAAAAAAAAACCACTTGGTGTAATTTGCCTTTCTAAAACAGAAGGAAATATGCAATAATTCAGCTATAAGTGAACATTTGTGGTTACCCACAATGCACTGCTACTAAATATGCAAATAATTCCTTTTCACCCTTAGTAAGCCAAGCAAGCATCCAAAACCACTGGTGTATAGCAAGCCTATAGCTTTAAATTTTACACAGCCATATCAAACCCACATGTGACAGCCTGTTTCAGACTTTTGTTCCTCATCAGTACATGGCAGAGATTGATATTGCTGTATGAGATAGGGCTTGGACCAGTACAACAGAGTTAGGCCCCGTTCACATCACAAACGCGGATGGCCATGCGTGCGGAACACAACGCATGTGAACGCACACCATTCGCGTTTGTGTGCGTTGCGTGGCTGATCCCATCACTGAAAAGTGAATAAGACAGCCACGCGTTCCCGGACTGCACAGGTCCGGAACGCATGCAGTGTGAACATCAGATTGTGCACTCTCTGCACTGTCTGATGTTGTGCGTGTCTGCCTCCTGCACGCGTTTCCAAAATGCGGCTGGAAACGCGTGCAGTGTGAACGGGGCCTAACCAAGCAGCTCAGGGTGACCCAAACCACTCGGAATGTATAGGTGGATAAAAGGGACCAAAAAAACCTTCTACTAAAAAAATCAAAGCTTGGTGTAATTTGCCTTCCTAAAACAGAAGAAAATCTGCAACACTTCAGCTACAAGTGAACATTTGTGATTACCCACAATGCACTGCTACTAAATATGCAAATTATTCCTTTTCACCCTTGGTAAGTCAAGCAAGCCTTTAGCTTTAAGTTTTGCACAGTCATATTAAACCCACATGTTACAGCCTATTTCAGACATTTGGTCCTCATCAGTACATAGCATGGATTGATATGGCTGTATGAGATAGGGCTTGGACCAGTACAACAGAGTAACCAAGCAGCTCAGGGTGATCCAAACTACTAAGAATGTATAGGAGAATGAGAGAGACCAAATAGCCCTCCTACTAAAAAAAGCAAAGCTTGGTGTAATTTTTCTTCTTAAAACAGAAGTAAATCTGCAATAATTCAGCTATAAGTGAACATTTGTGGTTACCCACAATGCACTGCTACTGAATATGCAAATTATCCCTCTTTGCCCTTGGTTTGATATGACACTACGTCTTCTTCTTGCTTGGACCAGCCCCTTCTTCTTGTTTGGACCGGCCCTGGGGGCAGGGCAGTACTCCTTCTTCTTGCTTGAAGGTTGAGGCACTTACTCTATTATATATATATATATATATATATATATATATATATATATATATATATATATATATATATATGTATATATATATATATATATATATATATATATATGTATATATATATATATATATATATATATATATATGTATATATATATATATATATATATATATATATATATATATATATATATATATATATATATGTATATATGTATATATATATATATACTAGCTGGTCGCCCGGGTATGTAATTGGCTAGTGTTACCTCTGCCCACTTTTTCTAATCCTAACACACAATTACTCAATGATACCTAGTTTGTGAGCTTTGCGGTCAGGGGCGTCTCACCCACCAGGCAAGTATAGGCGGTTGCCTGGGGCGCCATGAGGTGGTGAGGCGCCATGAGGTGGTGAGGCGCATTCCCCCGCCGCTGCTACCGTGACCATGTTTTTTTTTTAATATATTATATTACCTCCCGACTCAGTCCCCGGTGCTTGGCACGCTACCATGTGCTCTGCAGTGCCTCCACCTCCACTTCTCCCCAGCCAATAGAGCAATCAATACTGCTCTTCTCTGCCAGGCTCCTTCTTTAAAGCCGTGCCCCTTCTTTAAAGCCGTGCCCCTTCTTCTCAGTAGCCACACAGGTAAAGTGTTTACCTCGTGTGGCCCAGCCTTTAACTCCGCCCCACGCCAGTCAAACCAGGAGCCAGCGGCCAGCCAGCTTATGCCCCCGACAGTCTGACCCCCCACCTGTTTCACTGGCTGCACACAGACACTGGAGCGAGACAGCCAGGGGACAGATGCAGTCACAGAGAGAAGAATGTGATGTGTCCGTGTTGGAGCCCCGCCCCCGCACAAGACAGCAACACAGCCCAGGAGAAGGGAAGTTTCTGCTCCAGAGATGATAAGCTGCATGCACAGGCAGAAGAGAAGGTATGCAGGCAGGGAAGGTATGCAGGCAGGCTGCTAAGAACACTTCCTGCCCTGTGTGCAGACTCCCAGTACTGTTATAACTGCTAGAATGTGCCCTGCTCTTTTGATACTAGAGTTTTCTTTGAAAGCTGGTTAGGCTGTAGGCTGGTAAAGCTGTAAACCTGTGCTTTAGTGCTGTGCTGTCTCTCCCTCTCCCCTCTCTGTTCCTCTGCCCCCTCTTCCATCTTATGCTGTCTCTACCCCTCTCTGTTCCTCTGCACTCTCTTCCATCTTATGCTGTCTCTCCCTCTCCCCTCTGTTTCTCTGCACCCTCTTCCATCTTATGCTGTCTATCCCTCTCCCTCTCTGTTCCTCTACCCCCCTCTTACATCTTATGCTGCCTCTCCCTCTCTACTCTTTCCCTCTGCTCGGATTACGTGTATTTTCTGGTGAAACGCTTCCACATTACGATTATTTTCTGACAACGCTGCCCCATTACGATTATTTTCTGGTGAAACGCTGCTGCCCTATGATTAATTTCTGGTGAAATGCTGCTGCAATAAGTGTATTTTCTGGTGAAACACTGCCACATTACGATTATTTTCTGGTGAATTACGATTCTGAATTACGATAATTACTATTATTTTCTGATGAAACACTGCCGCATTATGATTATTTTCTGGTAAAACGATGCTGCATTATAACTATTTTCCTGGGGGGAGGGGCTTGGGGGGGGCGCCACAGGTTTTCTCGCCTGGAGTGACAAAATGACTAGAGGCACCCCTGTTTGCGGTCTTTGGCATCAATAATTTGCATTGAAATGAAATAAATCTAATTGGCTGTGGCTCCACTCCTTTGAAAATCAATAGGTGAATTTTGATTAGCATTTGTAGGCTCCACCCTCTTTTCTGAATATTAATCCCAGTCACCCAGTGACCAACTGTGCAAAGTTTAAGAAACCTGCCATTGACAGAGTAAGAAAAACAAAAGTTTGCTTTCTTAACACAGAAAGAATTTGCGATAATTCAGTTTGGAGTGAGCTTAAAATGTCTCCCAGTGCATCACTGTTGAATATATGCAAATTAACCATTGTTACCCTTAACCACTTGAGGACCCACCCTTTACCCTCCCTTAAGGACCAGCGGCATTTTAGCTGATCTGTGCTGGGTGGGCTCTGCAGCCCCCAGCACAGATCAGGGTGCAGGCAGAGCGACCAGATCGCCCCCCTTTTTTCCCCACTAGGGGGATGATGTGCTGGGGGGTCTGATCGCTTCTGCCTGATGGGTGTTGCGGGGGGGGGGGGGGGGGCACCTCAAAGCCCCCCTCCGCGGCGAGATTCCCCCCTCCCTCTCCTCCCTGTCCCCCCTGGTGATCTGACAGGCTGTCCCTTGTCACATGGCGGCGATCCCCGGCCGCTGACAATGTAAACAAAGCGGATTATTTCCGCTTGTGTTTACATTTAGCCTGCAAGCCGCGATCGGCGGCCCGCAGGCTATTCACAGAGCCCCCCGCCTGATTAATTAGCCTGCAGCTGGCGACGCAGAACTGCGTCGCTGGTCCTGCAGCTGCCACTTTGCCGACGCGCGGTATGAGTGCGCGGTCGGCAAGTGGTTAAAAGCTAAATACACCTCCAGAACTGCTGGAATGCAATGATGTATTCGTTTGTTAATTTGTACAGAGCCATAATAATCCAACATGCATACAGACTGTTTTGGATTGTTTGATCCTCATCAGTGCATGGCATAGATTAATTTGGCTCTATGCAGTAGGGCTTGTAACACCTAGAGGTACAGACTAACCAGCAAGCTCATGGTGACCCAGAACTCATTGGAGTGTGTAAGGGACTACAATGGTCCTAAAAGCCCCCTTACTAAGATGTTAAGAAAAACAAAAGTTTGCTTTCTTAAAACAGAAAGAATTTGCTATAATTCAGGTTGGAGTGAGCTTGAGATGTCTCCCAGTGCATCACTGCTGAATATATGCAAATTAACCATTGTGCACTTAGAAGCTAAACACACCTCTAGTGTAACAGTGGAAGGCCCGGTTCACATTAGCGGTGGCCGTCCGGAATCGCCGTGCCGGAGCCGGACCGCTTGCAGAACGGACGGAACGGACGCACGGCAATAGCAATGAAAGCCTATGCGTCCGTTCACATGCGTCCGTTCTGCCGGACCGGAGCCGGACCGGATCCGGACCGGATCCGGACTCCGGCGTCCGTTCCAACATGCGCTATTTTTTGGTCCGGCTCCTCCGGCAGCCGTATCCGGGGCGGAGCCGGACTGCACCATCCGGCCAATGGAAACCAATGAGAACCGGAGAGCGCACAACACACTGGCTACAAAAACCGGACGTTCTACCCCACTTCCTATGCATTTTGGATGGGGACCACATGGGCCCAGCGTTCAGGTGGGGCAGCAGCGATTTCATGCTGGAGCTCTAGGCAGCAACATGTCTGATTAGTCTGATAACGAGGAGGCGAACAACAGAGAATTCCCAGGTATACGAGTAAAAAATGCCTGGATCCATGGTCCCAACTGCAGTCTCTGTATCCACGGATGGTCTCCACACGTCCACCTGTCTCCAACAATGACCCCAGACCCTTCTGCTGACCTCCCAGACCCCAGGTAATAACAGGTTGTTATCTCCTTAAGAAACCGGATCCGGACCGCAACCGTGTTCACACCGCACGGAAACCGGATGCAAACGGACCAGATCCGGACCGGATCCGGATAGGAACCGTACGGATCAGGTCCGGTCCGGATACGGTGCGGTCCGGACATCCGGTGCGGTTTTGACAAAACCGCAAGTGTGAACGGGGCCTAAGAATGGCTGCAGTTTACATTTTCCAGTGAAATTTGTATTTGTCTCCGCCCTCTTTTTGGTTATGGGAATAAAAAGTATCCTATACTTTATTCCAGGTAATGTACTATGAGTGTGCCAAATTTCATTCAAATCCGTTTAGCCGTTTTTGCGTGATCGAGTAACAAACATCCACTCATCCGAACTTTCCCATTTATTATATTAGTAGGATATATATATATATATATATATATATATATATATATATATATATATATATATATATATATATATATATATATACATACAGTGGGTTGCAAAAGTATTCAGCCCCATTGAAGTTTTACACATTTTGTCATATTACTGCCACAAACATGAATCAATTTTATTGGAATTCCACATGAAAGACCAACACAAAGTGGTGTACACATGAGAAGTGGAACGAAAATCATACATGATTCCAAACATTTTTTACAAATAAATAACTGCAAAGTGGTGTGTGCATAATTATTCGGCCCCCTTTAATCTGAGTGCAGTCAGTTGCCTATAGACATTGCCTGATGAGTGCTAATGACTAAATAGAGTGCACCTGTGTGTAATCTTATTTCAGTACAAATACAGCTGCTCTGTGATCAAGTTATTGAGAAATTTAACCACTTAACGACCGCCTAACGCCGATAGGCGGCGGCAGGTCGTAAGTGGTTTTACATGGAAATGGCCGCTCGTTCGAGCCGGCCTTTCCATGTCAGTTCACAGAGGGTGTCTCCGTGAACAGCCTGCGAACCTCCGATCACGGCTCGCAGGCTAAATGTAAACACGCGGGGAAGAAATCCCCGGTGTTTACATCATACGGCGCTGCTGCGTAGCAGCACCGTAAAGGAGATCGGCAATCCCCGGACTCTGATTGATTGGCCGGGGATCGCCGGCATCTGATAGGCTGAAGCCTATCAGAGGCGGTGCAGGACGGATCTCCGTCCTGTGCCGCCCACAGCGAGAGGGAGGGCGGAAATCGCTGCGGAGGGGCCCCCGCCACATGCAGATAGCCGGCGGCGATTAGACCCCCCCAGCAGGACATTCCCCTAGTGGGGAAAAAAGGGGGGGAAGTCTAGTCGCCTGGGGCTAGATTCACAAAGCGGTGCAAACTGTTTAGCATGGCAAACTGCGCAAAAGTCCGCGATCGGGCGAATCGCGGCACTTTGCGCACGCAACAGTTTGCGAAAAGCACTTCACGTGCTAACTGTTTAGCACACCTGTGCTAAACAGTTTGCACCGCTTTGTGAATCAAGCCCCTTGGCTGCAATGTGATCTGTGCTGTGGGCTGGAGAGCCCGCGCAGCACAGATCACCAGAAAATTGCCCGGTCCTTAAGTGGTTAAAGCAGGTTTAGGCTACAAAAAGATTTCCAAAGCCTTGAGCATCCCACGGAGCAATGTTCAAGCGATCATTCAGTAATGGAAGGAGTATGGCACAACTGTAAACCTACCAAGACAAGGCCATCCACCTAAACTCACAGGCCGAACAAGGAGAGCGCTGATCAGAAATGCAGTCAAGAAGCCCATGGTGACTCTGGACGAGCTGCAGAGATCTACAGATCAGGTGGGAGACTCTGTCCATAGGACAACTATTAGTCATGCACTGTACAAAGTTGGCCTTTATAGAAGAGTGGCAAGAAGAAAGGCATTGTTAACAGAAAGCATAAGAAGTCCCGTTTGCAGTTTGCCACAAGCCATGTGGGGGACACAGCAAACATGTGGAAGAAGGTGCTCTGGTCAGATGAGACCAAAATGGAACTTTTTGGCCAAAATGCAAAACAGTATGTGTGGCGGAAAACTAACACTGCACATCACTCTGAACACACCATCCCCACTGTCAAGTATGGTGGTGGCAGCATCATGCATCTCTTCAGCAGGAACCGGATAGACCAGCACCCAAATGGGGACAGACGTGTGCTAGAGTGGATAGACCCAGTAGCCCTAGGTGGGTCAAGTAGAATCCAACACAAAAGGTCCACAGCACCACGTCAGTGATATATAGCTCTTTTATTGATTAAAAAGACAAAGAGATAGCCATATCAGCGACAGACGCTGTTTCAGACAAGGGCCTTCCTCAAGCTGTATCAGGCTCTCTCTGAAATACAACACAATTGCCACTATTATATATACAGATCTTCAATACACAACAACCAATCAGGACGCAGCGAGGACACGGAGGACCTGATGGGGAACTGCAAGACAGCCTAGAAAGTTACACCCACTAAGTCATGAGGCCAATCACATTCAGTCCTAAGAATTTAAAATTGTTCTTACCTCCTCCCTCCAACTGACAAAGTATAGAGGACCTGATGGGGAACTGCAGCTCCTTCCCCATGTGTCATGCCAAAAGACTTCCTGAAACTCATGCTGACATCATGATGTACGCATAGACGCATGCGTAAAACGGCAGTATACGCGTAAAAAAAAATCTGCATTACCATATGCGTACAAGTATCAACAAACGCGTAAAAACGTACGCGTAAAACACCGTACATGCAAAAAAGCATGGAAAACGTGCGCAGAAAAAGACGCGTAAACCATTGCTCAAACGCGTAAAAAAAATCTTCTATTTGCAAAAACATGGCATGACACATGGGGATATCAAGCACCCACCAAAAATACAAAAATGTCAAAAAGGTAACCAAAAATTGATGGCTGAAGACTAGCCTATCTAAAGCAGTAAAGCTCAAAAATACAGGTCCATCAATATCACCCCTGCGTCCCAACTACATAAAAGAGACACACATCACATATGTTGAAGCCTGGATATACACCAACTACTACTATCCCCCAAAGGGGAAAAGATTGTGAATCTCAAGATATCACCAGCATACTATCCCCCCACCCCCACCCATAACCAAATCCATCCGAGTGTCTAAGACAACAACGCTAAATACAAAAAGAAAGATCATAGTCTATTAGTCTCTATTCAATCCACTGTTCCCCAATGCGCCCAGACGTTTAATCCAAAAAGCTTCCCTCCTGAGGAGTTCCTTTGCTCTATCACCCCTGAAGTCTCTTCAGCAGGGACAGGAAAGCTGGTCAGAGTTGATGGGAAGATGGGCGGAGCCAAATATAGGGCAAACTTGGAAGAAAACCTCTTGGAGACTGCAAAAAACTTGAGACTTGGGGGGAAGGTTCACCTTCCAGCAGGACAATGACCCTAAACATAAAGCCAGGGCAACAATGGAATGGTTTAAAACAAAACATATCTATGTGTTAGAATGGCCCAGTGAAAGTCCAGATCTTAATCCAATCGAGAATCTGTGGCAAGATCTGAAAACTGTTGTTCACAAACGCTGTCCATGTAATCTGACTGAGCTGGAGCTGTTTTGCAAAGAAGAATGGGCAAGGATTTCAGTCTCTAGATGTGCAAAGCTGGTAGAGACATACCCTAAAAGACTGGCAGCTGTAATTGCAGCAAAAGGTGGTTCTACAAAGTATTGACTCAGGGGGCCGAATAATTACGCACACCCCACTTTGCAGTTTTTTATTTGTAAAAAATGTTTGGAATGATGTATGATTTTTGATCCACTTCTCACATGTGCACCGCTTTGTATTGGTCTTTCACGTGGAATGTGAAAGACCAATACAGTGATTCTGGGCTGGCTGGCCTGCATAGTTTAGGTAGCGCCAGGACTAGGAGTCCCCCAGTTCAGGTAGGGACAGGAGACCCCCAGCTCATTTAGTGACAGGAGGCCCCAGTTTAGGTAGTGACAGGCACCCCCCAGTTAGGTAGTGAGTAACAGGGACCCCCAGTTAGATAGTGAGTGACAGGAGGGACCCCCAGTTAGATAGTGAGTGACAGCAGGGACCCCCAGTTAGATAGTGAGTGACAGCAGGGACCCCCAGTTAGATAGTGAGTGACAGCAGAGACCCCCAGTTAGATAGTGAGTGACAGCAGGGACCCCCAGTTAGTGAGTGACAGCAGGGACCCCCAGTTAGATAGTGAGTGACAGCAGGGACCCCCAGTTAGTGAGTGACAGCAGGGACCCCCAGTTAAGTAGTGAGTGACAGCAGGGACCCCCATTTAGGTAGTGAGTGACAGGGACCCCCGTTAGGTAGTGACAGCAGGGACCCCCGTTTAGATAGTGAGTGACAGCAGGGACCCCCAGTTAAATAGTGAGTGACAGCAGGGACGCCCAGTTAGATAGTGAGTGACAGGGACCCCCATTTAGATAGTGACAGCAGGGACCCCCAGTTAGATAGTGAGTGGCAGCAGGGACCCCCAGTTAGATAGTGAGTGACAGCAGGGACCCCCAGTTAAGTAGTGAGTGACAGCAGGGACCCCCATTGAGGTAGTGAGTGACAGGGACCCCCAGTTAGATAGTGACAGCAGGGACCCCCAGTTAAATAGTCAGTGACAGCAGGGACCCCCATTTAGATAGTGAGTGACAGGGACCCCCAGTTAGATAGTGACAGTAGGGACCCCCAGTTAGATAGTGAGTGACAGCAGGGACCCCCAGTTAAGTAGTGAGTGACAGCAGGGACCCCCATTTAGGTAGTGAGTGACCGGGACCCCCGTTAGGTGGTGAGTGACAGCAGGGACCCCCGTTTAGATAGTGAGTGACAGCAGGGACCCCCAGTTAAATAGTGAGTGACAGCAGGGACCCCCAGTTAGATAGTGAGTGACAGCAGGGACCCCCATTTAGATAGTGAGTGACAGCAGAGACCCCCATTTAGGTAGGGACAGCAGGGACCCCCATTTAGATAGTGAGTGACAGCAGGGACCCCCAGTTAAGTAGTGAGTGACAGCAGGGACCCCAATTTAGGTAGTGAGCGACAGGGACCCCGTTAGGTAGTGAGTGACAGCAGGGACCCCTATTTAGGTAGTGAGTGACAGGGACAAACCACCTTTAGGTAGTGAGTGACAGGGACGGACCCCGTTAGGTAGTGAGTGACAGGGACGGACCCCGTTAGGTGGTGAGTGACAGGAACGGACCCCGTTAGGTAGTGAGTGACAGGGACGGACCCCGTTAGGTAGTGAGTGACAGGGACAGACCCCCATTAGGTAGTGAGTGACAGGGACGGACCCCCGTTAGGTAGTGAGTGACAGGCGCGCTCCCCACCCCCACCTACCTCGCCATGTCAGACCTCAAGATCAGCGGGCGACCCGACCAGATAGAGCGGGCACCGGGCACAAATATGCGGAAGTGATGTCACTTCCGCATATCAGCGGTGTCCGCTAGGTCCTAGCGCCCGCTCCATCTGGTCGCCCACTGATAGAGGTCTGAGTGACGCGCTGCTGTCTGGCTGCTGGCAGCGGGGAAAGCCGGGGGGGGGGGGGGGGGGCAGCGGCGGCCGGGAGATCCGTGGCACCCCAGGAGAGATTGAGGGCATGGCCCCCCCCCCACCAAAATAGGGCTAGCGACACGCCTGCTCCTCTCCCAACCTCTTTTAATACCTTGTCCACCATGCAGGTTATTATTGCCAGGATGTCTAAGCTGACCAGCCTGGGGCTACTTGACCAGAACAATACCAGCTCACATGATCCTTGGCAGGGAGGGAGCTCTGCAAGAGGGGTTCTGAAATCTTTCCCTCCTCTTGCAAATTCCCTTGTCCTTATCAAGGACAAGGGGCTCATCCACCTGTACTTTAAATACTCTGCCAGGGTTCTCCATTGATCTAAATGGAAGGTTTTTAACATCAACGAAGGGGTTCTCTCATTCACATTAAAACCTTCCTTTTAGTTATCCCACTTTTGCTGCCCAGAATCATCTAGGGGATCACTGCCATTGCAATAGAAAACAATGAATATCCTAGCAAAAAGCATTTAGATTTTTTTTCCTTCTTGCTTGAAACATTGAACTTTCAGTGCTGGTGGTAAGACGATTAGAAGAGGCTTCTACTTAGATGATTCTATACCGTGTTTTCTTGCTGCGTCCCACAGAAGAAGCAGTTTTAAAAAATGCAGCCAAAAATGGACACAATTGTTACTTATCGTAAATTGTTAACCATTGTGCTATTTAGCGGGCGGCTGCGATTAAATTTTTATTTATCGTATTGTTGGTAGCGGTGGTTGGTTAGGTACCACCAGGGGGGCTTTAGGGTTAGGCACCATCGGGGGGGAGGGGTCTTAGGGTTAGGCACCACCAGGGTTTTTTTGGGGTTAGGCAACACTACGGGGGTCTTAGGGTTAGGCACCACCAGGGGGGGGGGGGTCTTAGGGTTAGGCAACACCAGGGGAGTCTTAGGGTTAGGCAACACCAGGGCGGTTTTAGGGTTAGGCATCACCAGGGAGGTCTTAAGGTTAGGCCCCAGGGTGGGGCTCTGTGTGAAAGTAGGGAGAGGTGAAAGTCAGGTTGTAGATTAACGGTAAATTTACAGAAAATGTAATGCCAATATTAAATTGATATTTACCATTATGATTATTGTTATTTAACGTTGTGCCTAAATTGTTATTTACCATAACTGTTAAATTGTTATTTAACGTCGCGCCTAAATTAGCCCGCAATGTTTTCAAATGTATGCCCCACAGAAACAAAGATTTCTCTTCCCTTCTTGAGCAGTCACATAACCAGAACTTGAGTCTGCAGTCACATAACCAGAACTGTAGATGAGAGTACTTCAGATGTGTCTGTTCCATTATTAATGTTTACTCTGGGGATTGATTTGTTTGACATAGTGTCATGAGGATGGCAATAGGTTGGCTTTATAGAAAACAGGTTATTGTCACACTCTGAGAGAACAGAACAAGTTTTCTCAGTGCTTAGAAACATTTCCTGCTCTACTACAAATACAGATCTTCAGGGTGCACAAATGATAATTCCCCAACTTATGTAAATACTTGATCAGCGTGCTGAAAGGCACCATAAGTTGGGTACATTCACGCCTACAACTTTCAAAGACTGATTGCTTGTGATTACTTGGGGTGCCTTTCCAGCAGGAGATGTGCCTCAATGTCTACAGACTGGTTGTAGACAACCAGACAAGCTAAAAAAAAAACATACCCAACCACTACTGTTATTTCCCGACACAGCTTGTTTCTGCTTGGCCTCCCCTCTCCATAGGCCAGAACAGGATGCCTGGCGCAGAGCTGAGTAGCATGTTTGTACAGGTTATACAAGAATTGACCAAAGTTGCAGGTCTGAGCTTGTTTTCTGCACTGTAAGCAGAGCTATACTGGCACATGAGAGGATGCCTATACATGCATGTCCGTTGCAACAAGCAATCCAACTCCTAGTTTAATGCTGAAAAAGGACAATAGAGTCAATAACAGTGGTGGGTCACCTCTTTCTTATATATTGCAGTCTTATTCATATGTGGCTGTTCATTGGTGGCAAGGAAGCTACTTATCAAAGTTATTCACAGTGTCATGGATGCACATGTGGATTTTTTGTCTATGACTCCAAGCTATGCAGTAGTGATTCCACCAACCTCTGCTAGGATGCTGGTCCCTAGTACACAAGCCTCTTTAGAAATCATGTTTGCTAAGTGAGCAGAGTCATTATTGAATTATGGTGTTTGCAAATAAGAGCCTTCCAGTGCAAACTGGCAATTCTTTTACTGAATCCTTTTATATGTGCTGAAAAAAAAAACTTACATTTGGGATCCACACAATGGGCCTGATTCACAAAGCGGTGCAAAGTGTTTGCACGCCTGTGAAAACCCCTGTATCACGCCTAAACTCAGTTTAGGCGTGATAAAATGAAACTCGCGCGAAGTTCCGTGCGCAAAGTTTTGCGCACGCAATCGCCCGGCGCACAGTGCAGTTCGCACGATGTGCCCATTAAAGCCTATGGGCGCTGCGCGCGGAATTGCACTTTTGCTCTTTATCACGCGCAAAGTCCCACGCGCAAAGTTTTGCGCGCGGGACTTTGCGCGCGATAAAGAGCAAAAGCGGTGCTAACTCAGCTTTGCACGGCTTATCACGCCTAAAGTCTTTTAGGCGTGATAACTGAGTTATCATCGCTTTGTGAATCGAGCCCATTATGTATAGTGCGATGTTGGCAACTCAAAAACATATTTAAATGAAAATTGACAACACAATCATAAACAGGCACACTTCTGAAAATTTCATGAAGTAAAAACTTCAAAACATAAACATAACACAAAACTAGGATTTGTTGTGTGTGCAGAATAGAATGACTACCAAATTTAGGCTCTCGAAGATTGAAGAAAGAAGAATAAGAAGTATGAAGGGCAGAAAAAACAAATTCATTTGGAGTATGAGGAACCATGAGGACTGAATGTAAAGAGGTACGAAGAACAGAAAAGACTGATATATAAGAGGGTATGAGGAGCAGAGAAGACTGATGTATAAGGGGGTATGAGGAGCAGAAAAGACTGATATATAAGAGGGTATGAGGAGCAGAGAAGACTGATGTATAAGGGGGTATGAGGAGCAGAAAAGACTGATATATAAGAGGGTATGAGGAGCACAGAATACTGATGAATAAGGGGGTATGAGGAGCACAGAATACTGATGGATAAGGGGGTATGAGAAGCAGAGAAGACTGATGTATAAGGGGGTGTGAGGAGCAGAGAAGACTGATGTATAAGGGGGTATGAGGAGCAGAGAATACTGATGTATAAGGGGGTGTGAGGAGCAGAGAAGACTCATGTATAAGGGGGTATGAGGAGCAGAGAATACTGAAGGATAAGGGGGTATGAGGAGCAGAGAATACTGATGGATAAGGGGGTGTGAGGAGCAGAGAAGACGGATGTATAAGGGGGTATGGGGAGCAGAGAAGACTGATGTATAAGGGGGTGGGAGGAGCAGAGAAGACTGATGTATAAGGGGGTGTGAGGAGCAGAGAAGACTGATGTATAAGGGGGTATGAGGAGCAGAGAATACTGATGTATAAGGGGGTGTGAGGAGCAGAGAAGACTCATGTATAAGGGGGTATGAGGAGCAGAGAATACTGAAGGATAAGGGGGTATGAGGAGCAGAGAATACTGATGGATAAGGGGGTGTGAGGAGCAGAGAATACTGATGGATAAGGGGGTGTGAGGAGCAGAGAAGACGGATGTATAAGGGGGTATGGGGAGCAGAGAAGACTGATGTATAAGGGGGTGGGAGGAGCAGAGAAGACTAATGTATAAGGGGGTGTGAGGAGCAGAGAAGACGGATGTATAAGGGGGTATGGGGAGCAGAGAAGACTGATGTATACGGGGGTATGAGGAGCAGAGAAGACTGATGTATAAGGGTGTGTGAGGAGCAGAGAAGACGGATGTATAAGGGGGTATGGGGATCAGAGAAGACTGATGTATAAGGGGATGTGAGGAGCAGAGAAGACTGATGTATAAGGGGGTGTGAGGAGCAGAGAAGACTGATGTATAAGGAGGTATGAGGAGCAGAGAAGACTGATGTATAAGGGAGTATGAGGAGCAGAGGAGACTGATGTATAAGGAGGTAGGGGGAGCAGAAAATACTTATGTATAAGGGGGTGTGAGAAGCAGAGAAGACTGATGTATAAGGGGATATGAGAAGCAGAGAAGATTGATGTGTAAGGGTGTATGAGGAGCAGAGAAGACTGATGTATAAGGGGGTGTGAGGAGCAGAGAAGACTGATGTATAAGGGGGTATAAGGAGCAGAAAAGACTGATGTATAAGGAGGTATGAGGAGCAGAGAAGACTGATGTATACGGGGGTATGAGGAGCAGAGAAGACTGATGTATAAGGGGGTATAAGGAGCAGAAAAGACTGATGTATAAGGAGGTATGAGGAGCAGAGAAGACTGATGTATACGGGGGTATGAGGAGCAGAGAAGACTGATGTATAAGGGGCTATGAGGAGAAGTCACAATTCCAGCAAGTGTGTTCCCTGCCTAAGCGATCTGGATAAACTTGGGTATCTATATAAGAAAAGAAAGGGGACATGTTTTCAACTAAGGGAATAAGTTCTGCTTGCCAGTAGTAAACATGATTCCTCCCACGTGGCGTGAGACATTTTTTCTACAACACTCTGACAGGGTAAGAGGACTTTTTTTATATCTTTTGCTTATCTCTGTAACGTTTGCGGAATCGTTTTCGCGGTCAGCGCACAAGATGCGCACTGACACAGCGAAAACTTTCCACAAGCGTATAATTGGGTGAACCAAGGCTAGGTGCAATGCACCAGCAGAGGGCAATTCCCACCAGCAGATGGTGCTGTGGAGTGCAGACGAGCACAGCCTCTGCACGGCCACAAATGCCAGATGGGAATTGTACAGATCTAAGACAGTGCGGGGCTGAACAGCCCTTAAAGAGAAGAGCACAGAGATAGGCTAAATGTGTGTTCCCCAATCTAGACGCCACCCAGTGACGGTGAACACACATTCGCAGAAACAAAGTATGAACGCGATCGCGAGAGAGGCGATCGCCAGAAGTGACACAAGACTGACCAGAACAGAACACAAGAGTAGCAAAGGCACAGCAAACGACAATGAGAAAATAATGAAAATAACAAACGCTAGCTAAACTAACCACCGACAGACAAACACGAAACAGAGGGCGTAAGCGCTTGCTTAATGGTTACCTCACCGAGCCTACAGCAAGCGTTCGTATCAGACAAGACAGACAAACGGAAAACAGGAATATGAGAGTAAAGATCCACTGCTCTTTCCGTCAGAGCGAGTGCGATCCGAGTTCAGGAACAAGAAAGCAGATCAGAAGGATCCACAGCCGCTACTGCTAAGGGCTAGTGTGATCCAAGCACGACAGACAGATGAGATAGCAGGGAGCAACCGCTGCTCCAGCTATACTCCAAGAACCAAGATCAGAAGGATCCACAGCCGCTACCGCTAGAGGCTAGTGCGTTCCAAACACGACAGACAGATGAGGTAGCCGGTAGCAACCGCTGCTCCAGCTTACACTCCAAGAACAAAGATCAGAAGGATCCACAGCCGCTACCGCTAGAGGCTAGTGCGATCCAAACAAGACAGACAGATGAACAGAAGGGGCTAGCAGTAGCGACCGCTGCTCTGGTTAGCACCCCAGACAGACAGAACGATTTCCTGACAACCACCGTTGGTGATGGGACAATCGCAACAGAGAGGCAATACAGACAAAACAGATAGCAAGCTAACTGCACTAGGGAAGCTGCCTAGTGCAGTCCCAAGAATTACTCTAAGATAACATTAACAAGCAATAGCACGGCTGACACTCTAGGAGTGTTTCAACAAACCATGAAGGAATGACCAGCAAAGGACTCTGGGAAAACATGGGGTTTTATACTGCCAGCCTACAAAGGAGTTAGCTGGGTGATTTGCATAACCAATGTATGCAAATTCCTCAGCAGCAGAGCAGATCAGAAACTTGCAAAGGAAAGACAGGTCTCTCTTCCAGAGACCTGCAGCCCACAGACTAGAGGAATGGTCAAACAGCTGTCTGCCTGTGCAGCCAGCTGAACGGATCCTTACAATCTCTTTTTCTTTTCCTCATAACACTCTCTCCGGGGCCGGCCTTTGGCCTCGTTCACATCTGCTGCGCTGAAAAACACGTGAAAGTGGTAAGAAACGCATGCGCTTGTGCGTGCTTTAGTGTGCTTTTCAGAGCGTTGCGCTGCGCTTCTATAAAGCACGTTTTGCTTATTGTAGCAGTAGCAATTGTCAATAAAGCTTTGTTTTTATATATAAATGTATTTTTCTTCCAATTAGGGGTAAAAAAAACGCATGTGCTTCTATGCGTTTGTACGCGCTTCTATATGCTAAAAAAGCGTACCCATTCACTTGCATTGATGTGCACATTACAGCTCAGCGCAGAGAAATGCATGCAACCCTACGTTTTTGTAACACTGCTCAGCGCAGTGCATAGATGTGAACCAGCTACATTTAACTACATGGGAAAATCAATACCTTGCTGAACGCACCAGACAGTGATTGTGAAAAGCGCACAGAAACGTTCCTGATGTGAACGAGGCCTTAGGATTCACAGCGCCCTTCATCCTTCCTCTTAGTGCACACACGCACATACACACACACTCGCCCATGAGTTATCTCCTAGGACAGTGGTTCCCAACCTTTTTGAAGTCCTGACACATCACACCAAACGCTCAGTTCTACGTGGCACATATATAAAATAGAAAAGTACTAATCAGGGGCATAACTAGACTTAATAGGGCCCCCTGCAAAAATGATAGCATGGGGCCCCCTTTATCCCTGAACCCCATGTGGGTCCCGTGATCAGGAGCTGGGGAATGGCAGCAGAGAGTGTTCTGCTGTGAAGTAGCCTCTGGAAGCAGGAAATAATTGCACATGCTCCTGCATACTGTTTTTGTGAGTGGATGGGGAGGGTTTTTTTGATAATTGGCTGTACCTGAGGTTGGGGAGTGGAAGGTGGAGGGGCCCCCAAAGACTCTGGGCCCCCCTGCGTTGCAGGGGTGATTGCTAGCTACACCCATGGTACTAATAATAACCATGAAATGGATGGAAAGAGTGCATTATCCTGAATACACTTAAAAATGAAGGCTAGAACCTCTGAGGAATATTAATAAAAACAGTGGGACAGTTAGGCCCCCCCCCAATTTGGAACGATAGCACAGCACCGACAATTTGCTCCGCGCGTTACAGCCGCGGTGCGTCGATGCCCCCCCAAAAAAGACTCAGAATAGGTAGGTAGGTAGCCAGGTATAGGTGCCCCCAGTATAGGATCTCATGTGTAGGTGCCCTCAATATAGATAGCCTAGCATAGGTGTCCCCAGTAAAGGTAGTCAGGTGTAGTGGTGCTCAGCAGAGCTCGAATATTCGAGTAGCTCGAATATTCGAGCTCTTTTTCAGCTATTCGAGCTCGGTATTCGAGCTCCGAATAGCTGCAGCTATTCGAATGGGCTATCCGAGTACACTCGAATAGCCCATTCACTATTCGAGCTATTCGAGCAACCCGGCGCTATTCGAGCTCGGTACCGAGCTCGAATAGCGTCATAGCCCAGATTGATGTCCTTAGAGCCAATCAGAGGGCTCCCAGGCCCTCTGACGGCAGCCAATCACAGAGGGGGACCCTGGCCAGCCCCTACCCTATAAATAGCGGCCGCCATGTTCCGTTTCTCCATGCTTGCCTGAGACTTGTACAGAGAGAGAGTTGCTCCTTTGTGCTTTGGCTTAGCAAGTGCTCTATTGTGATCATTTACCTAGCGTTTTTGCTCACCTACACCTGCCATATACACCTATATTGTTGTTAGTTAGATAGACATTGTATTTTAGTTAGTAGCTTGTGTGTTACATTAGAGACAGGCAGCTGCTGCAAGCTTACAGGTTTAGGCCTCAGGGGGGCCTTGCCTCTGTGGGCAGCTGTCCTCTGTTTATTTCTCTCATCTATACCAGTATTTCTGCTGTCCTTTACTAATAGTATTGTAGTTATACTGTACTAGGAGTAGGACACTCACTGACTGTCACTGTTTATAGGCTACTAGCTAGCTCCTGCGTGTGTGCACTCACTCACTGTCTGTGTGTACACACACTCTATTTCCTTCTGACTACTGATAGATTATTGTTAGTTAGTTGTACTTACTTACTACTTACTCTTACTGTACCCGTAGGGACACTCACTGTCACTGTTCATATAGGCTACTAGCTCCTGCGTGTGCGCACTGCACTCACTGTCTGAGTGTACACACACAACACACACTCTATTTCCTTCTGATCGCTGATTGATTATCGTAATTAGTTAGTTCTACTTACTGTTACTACTTACTCTTACTGTACTAGGAGTCTAGGACACTCAGTCACTGTCCATAGGCTACTAGCTCCTGCGTGCGTGCACTCACTGTCTGAGTGTACACACACCCACACTCCATTTCCTTCTGATCGCTGATTGATTATTGTAATTAGTTAGTTCTACTTACTGTTACTACTTACTCTTACTGTACTAGGAGTCTAGGACACTCAGTCACTGTGTTCATAGGCTACTAGCTCCTGCGTGCGTGCACTCACTGTCTGAGTGTACACACACCCACACTCCATTTCCTTCTGATCGCTGATTGATTATTGTAATTAGTTAGTTCTACTTACTGTTACTACTTACTCTTACTGTACTAGGAGTCTAGGACACTCAGTCACTGTCCATAGGCTACTAGCTCCTGCGTGCGGTCACTCACTGTCTGAGTGTACACACACCACCCACACTCTATTTCCTTCTGATCGCTGATTGATTATTGTAATTAGTTAGTTCTACTTACTGTTACTACTTACTCTTACTGTACTAGGAGTCTAGGACACTCAGTCACTGTGTTCATAGGCTACTAGCTCCTGCGTGCGTGCACTCACTGTCTGAGTGTACACACACCCACACTCCATTTCCTTCTGATCGCTGATTGATTATTGTAATTAGTTAGTTCTACTTACTGTTACTACTTACTCTTACTGTACTAGGAGTCTAGGACACTCAGTCACTGTGTTCATAGGCTACTAGCTCCTGCGTGCGTGCACTCACTGTCTGAGTGTACACACACCCACACTCCATTTCCTTCTGATCGCTGATTGATTATTGTAATTAGTTAGTTCTACTTACTGTTACTACTTACTCTTACTGTACTAGGAGTCTAGGACACTCAGTCACTGTGTTCATAGGCTACTAGCTCCTGCGTGCGTGCACTCACTGTCTGAGTGTACACACACCCACACTCCATTTCCTTCTGATCGCTGATTGATTATCGTAATTAGTTAGTTGTACTTACTGTTACTACTTACTCTTACTGTACTAGGAGTCTAGGACACTCAGTCACTGTGTTCATAGGCTACTAGCTCCTGCGTGCGTGCACTCACTGTCTGAGTGTACACACACCCACACTCCATTTCCTTCTGATCGCTGATTGATTATTGTAATTAGTTAGTTCTACTTACTGTTACTACTTACTCTTACTGTACTAGGAGTCTAGGACACTCAGTCACTGTGTTCATAGGCTACTAGCTCCTGCGTGCGTGCACTCACTGTCTGAGTGTACACACACCCACACTCCATTTCCTTCTGATCGCTGATTGATTATCGTAATTAGTTAGTTGTACTTACTGTTACTACTTACTCTTACTGTACTAGGAGTCTAGGACACTCAGTCACTGTGTTCATAGGCTACTAGCTCCTGCGTGCGTGCACTCACTGTCTGAGTGTACACACACCCACACTCCATTTCCTTCTGATCGCTGATTGATTATTGTAATTAGTTAGTTCTACTTACTGTTACTACTTACTCTTACTGTACTAGGAGTCTAGGACACTCAGTCACTGTGTTCATAGGCTACTAGCTCCTGCGTGCGTGCACTCACTGTCTGAGTGTACACACACCCACACTCCATTTCCTTCTGATCGCTGATTGATTATTGTAATTAGTTAGTTCTACTTACTGTTACTACTTACTCTTACTGTACTAGGAGTCTAGGACACTCAGTCACTGTGTTCATAGGCTACTAGCTCCTGCGTGCGTGCACTCACTGTCTGAGTGTACACACACCCACACTCCATTTCCTTCTGATCGCTGATTGATTATTGTAATTAGTTAGTTCTACTTACTGTTACTACTTACTCTTACTGTACTAGGAGTCTAGGACACTCAGTCACTGTGTTCATAGGCTACTAGCTCCTGCGTGCGTGCACTCACTGTCTGAGTGTACACACACCCACACTCCATTTCCTTCTGATCGCTGATTGATTATCGTAATTAGTTAGTTGTACTTACTGTTACTACTTACTCTTACTGTACTAGGAGTCTAGGACACTCAGTCACTGTGTTCATAGGCTACTAGCTCCTGCGTGCGTGCACTCACTTTCTGAGTGTACACACACCCACACTCCATTTCCTTCTGATCGCTGATTGATTATTGTAATTAGTTAGTTCTACTTACTGTTACTACTTACTCTTACTGTACTAGGAGTCTAGGACACTCAGTCACTGTGTTCATAGGCTACTAGCTCCTGCGTGCGTGCACTTACTGTCTGAGTGTACACACACCCACACTCCATTTCCTTCTGATCGCTGATTGATTATTGTAATTAGTTAGTTCTACTTACTGTTACTACTTACTCTTACTGTACTAGGAGTCTAGGACACTCAGTCACTGTGTTCATAGGCTACTAGCTCCTGCGTGCGTGCACTCACTGTCTGAGTGTACACACACCCACACTCCATTTCCTTCTGATCGCTGATTGATTATTGTAATTAGTTAGTTCTACTTACTGTTACTACT
Organism: Hyperolius riggenbachi; assembly: GCF_040937935.1. NCBI lineage: Eukaryota > Metazoa > Chordata > Amphibia > Anura > Hyperoliidae > Hyperolius > Hyperolius riggenbachi. Next base: position 285,118,472 of record NC_090650.1, read on the forward strand.
TACTCTTACTGTACTAGGAGTCTAGGACACTCAGTCACTGTGTTCATAGGCTACTAGCTCCTGCGTGCGTGCACTCACTGTCTGAGTGTACACACACCCACACTCCATTTCCTTCTGATCGCTGATTGATTATCGTAATTAGTTAGTTCTACTTACTGTTACTACTTACTCTTACTGTACTAGGAGTCTAGGACACTCAGTCACTGTGTTCATAGGCTACTAGCTCCTGCGTGCGTGCACTCACTGTCTGAGTGTACACACACTAAATTTGCTTGTGATTACTACTGATTATTGTAACTGCTAGTTGTACTTCCTGACTGTTACTACTTACTTACTGTACTAGGGGACACTCACTCAGTCACCTCACCAACCAACCCACTCCATTAAAGTACCCCACTTTTCACCCGCCCTTTTACAAAACTTTTGTCTATACGCCCAAAACATTTAAGATGTCTGGAAGTGGCAGCCAGCGCGGTTTGGGCAAGGGGAAGGGCAGCAAGGGAATCAGGAGGAGAGGGAGCAGCATTGTGGCAAGCCGCGGCCGCGGGCGCGCCACCATGCACAGTTCCGCAGCAGCAGCGTCAGTGGCTAACATTCCTCCCATAGCCACTGGCCGTGGACGCCTTGGGCGCCGCCCAGCAGGAGCATCTGCAACTCACGCTGCAGAGACACAGCAGCAGCAGCGTGTAGCACCTGCTCCCATTTTCCTCCAGCCGGGTCGGAAACGTCCAATTGAGGAAAAGGATGCAGACACTGTGGTGCAACTCATGACGGAGGATGAGCAGCCCGCCATCAGCTCTGCATCCGAGGCCTCCACCCTCACCACCACCACCACCCCTGTTCGCAGCAGCCGCCCAGCAGGGTCTGGGGAGGAGGCCAGTTCACCGTCACTCGCCGACCTGTCATTCAGCAGTCTTTTGACCCCAGGCATCATGAGTAAATTGTCTGCTGTTGTTGGCGATCTTGAGGAGGAGATGCTGATGGGCACTTTGGGGGATGAGGGATTGGACAGCAAGACTGTGGCGACAGTCAAGCAGCCCATCCATGCATCAGGAGAGGAGTTTGGGGGGTCCTCATCCCAGCAGGACATGTTTCAGGAGGGGGAGGATGATGATGACCCGGTGACAGACAGAGACTGGGTGCCACCACCTCCAGGGGATGTCGTCCTCAGCAGCTCTGAGGAGGAGGAGGAGGATGCGCTTGTGGGCCTTGCAAGGAGGCGCATCATTGCAAGCATTGGCAGCGTCCCACAGCCTGCTGGTGTCTCAGGCTCAGCAGCAGCAGCAGCAGCATCAGCCAGTACCACCCCCAGCCGCACCCAAGCCCCCCCCCCAACCACCACAGGGAGACAGGCAGCAGCGCTTCCATGCCGTAGGGGGAAGTTTCTGTCACCAATCTGGCGGTTTTTCACCATGCCCACTGTGTACAGCAAGTACGCCACTTGCAACCACTGTCAGCGGAAGTTGAGCAGAGGTGCAGACCCCTTAAAGTTCAGCACCAGCTCGCTCATCAACCACCTTGCGGCTAAACATTTCCACCAGCATGAGGAGTTCCAGAGGCTGAAGGCATCTGCTGCTGGCAGTGGCACCACACCCATCACTGCACAGCCTTCAGCAGCAGCAGCAGCAACAGCAGCCACCCGCCCTCCTGCTCCTCCAGCAGCACCAGCAGGAGTGCGGAAACGCACTGCTCCTCCCCCCTCTGCAACTCCTGCCGCCGACACTGAGGCCTGTTCTGGCAGCCAGTCCTCAGTGGCCTCCTCTGCTGTGTCTGCTGATTCCCGTGTCAGCAAAAGGCCACGCCAGAGCCTTTTGAGCGAGTCCTTCCAGGGGGTGGTTAGGGCTCTGCCTCCCAGCAGCCGTCGCGTGCGGCAGCTGAACGGCTTGCTGGCACGGGCCATGTGCTCCCAACTCCTGCCGTACACGCTCGTGCAGGAGGGGAGCGACATTCGTGCGCTGCTTGCTTGCGCAGCCCCAGACTGGCAGCTCCCCAGCAGACACTTCTTTGCCCGCAAGGCCATTCCTGCACTGCACCGCTTTGTGATGGCCAATGTGGAGCGAGGGCTGGAGCACGCGGTTGGTGAAAGGGTCCACGTCACCATGGACTCCTGGAGCAGCCGCTTCGGGACAGGCCGCTACCTGTCCTTCACTGTCCACTGGGTCAGCTTGGTGGAAGGGGGTGAGGATGGGAGAGCAGCAGCGGGCACAGCAGCAGCAGCAACACAGTGGGTGGTGCCACCCCGCAGGCTCAGGGGAACTGCAGCAGGTTCCTCCGATCCTCTGCCATCCTCCGGCACACCTGGCCAAACCCCCCGCCTCAGCAGCAGCGTGAAGGCCCACCACTGCCAAGCGCTGCTGCACTTGGTCAGCCTTGGGAAGACCAAGCTGACGGCAACCCATGTGTTGGCCAAACTCCAGGAGCAGGAGAGGATTTGGCTGACCCCCAGAGGCCTCAGAGTCGGAGAGGTGGTGGCCGACAATGGGGCCAATCTGGTTGCCGCAATAGACAGGGGAAACCTGACCCACATCCCCTGTCTTGCCCACGTGCTGAACCTGGTGGTGCAGAAGTTCCTGCGCACCTACCAGGGGATGGGCGAACTGCTGGAAACGGCAAGGAATGTTGTGCGTCACTTCCGGCGCTCGGCTGCAGCCTGTGCGAGCCTGGAAGACGTGCAAAAGGAGCTGGATCTGCCACGCCATCGGCTGATCCTTGACGTTCCGACTCGCTGGAACTCCACCCTGGCGATGTTGGAGCATCTGGTTGAACAGAGGCGCGCTGTCAAACAGTACCTTGCCCTGGCCACTGTTTCCGCAGCTCAGAGAAGGGACAAGACCAGCAACATCCCGTCCATCGTCCCCGATGATGACTGGAGGCACATGCAGCAGGTGTGCTTAGTGCTGGCTCCCTTCCTGCAGGCCACAAACATGGTGAGCAGGGACCATGCTATGGTCTGCGAGTGGGTGCCCCTGGTTTCTCTGCTGAACAGGGCCCTCGATGCTTTGCTGGAACAGGGAGCGGCAGCCTTGGACCAGCAGGAGCGGCAACCAGCTGCGCAGTCCACCTCTGAGGGGGAGGAGGAGGAGGACTTGGTGGAGGTCCCTGACCTGGCAGCTGATGAGGGGGATCAGCACAGCGCAGCTGAGTTGGTGCGGGGGTGGAGAGAGGATGAGGCGGCAGAGGAGGAGGATGAGGACAGCACTGACGTCGATGTGCCAGCAGACGTGGCCCGCCTCTTCCCAATGGCAGCGCACATGCTGACGTGCCTGCGCAGGGACCCCAGGGTGATCCAGATGAAGCAGAGGGAGGACATCTGGATCAGCATGATGTTGGACCCACGCCTCAAGGGGAAGTTGAGCCAGTTCCTGCCGCCTGCAGGAGGAGACCCAGCGCAACAAATAAGGAGCTTGCAGCAGGCCCTTGTTGAGCGCTTGGAGGAAGCCTTCCCCCAGCCTTCCACCCCCACTGTCCAGCAGCCAGCACAGAGGCAGCAGCAGGTGCCTGCATCCAGCAGCAGCAAGCGCCCCACAGACCTGCTGTCTCTCAGCCACGAGCTCTACAGGACTGTAGAGGCTCCGGCAGCAGTGACTAGAGAGGAGATGCATGCAGCAGCATCCTCCTCCGGTCACAGCCAGCGCCTGACCCGCATGGTGGCTGACTACATGGGGTCGTACAGCGGGCTTGACAGCGATGCCCCTGTTGATCCCATGGAGTATTGGGTCAAGCGCATGGAGATCTGGAGCGAGCTGGCGCAGTACGCCCTGGAAGTGCTGTCCTGCCCCCCTTCCAGCGTGCTGTCCGAGCGCTGCTTCAGTGCAGCTGGTGGCGTGGTCACCGAGAAACGCTCACGTCTGTCTCACAAGTCTGTGGACAGACTGACGTTTCTCAAGATGAACCAGGCGTGGGTGGAAGGCGAGTTCCTGGCCCCTGTTGTCGGCGAGAGGGGGACATGAACTGGCTGCCGGAACCATCGTTAATGTGCCTTACCACCTTTTACCACCTCCTGGCTCCTGCTCACTAAGCCAGCCTGGTTCACTTTGACTATTACGTCACCTGCAGCCACACATTTTACACCTACAGTGGGCTGCTGTGTACTGCCCTTCTGCTGTCTGTCTGTGTTTCCCACTGCCAGGGTACACAGAATTACCTTCTTCTGCTGCCACTCTGCCACCAGCTATTACGTCAAACAATAGCTATATTGGTTGCAAAACCAAAAACCAAAAAACCATAAAAAAAAAAAAAGGTTTAATTTTTCTGAGGTGCCCGGGTTGAAAACTGTGTTGTCCCAGTTGTGTATTGGACACAATGTGGGCTGCACGACCGCTGTCTGGGACCTCCTGTTGTGTTTATTTACAGCCCTGGTATCACCGCTAGGTACCAGGGCTATTATGTCATGCTGCCTACCTGCTGCCACACTCACACTGCTCCTCCATACCTCCTCCTGCTGCTGCTGCTGCTGTCTGTCTGTGTTTCCCACTGCCAGGGTACACAGATGATTTACCTTCTGCTGCCACTCTGCCACCAGCTATTACGTCAAACAATAGCTGCTCGCCTACTCCTCCATTCCTCCTCCTGCTGCTGCTGTCTGTCTGTGTTTCCCACTGCCAGGGTACACAGATGATTTACCTTCTGCTGCCACTCTGCCACCAGCTATTACGTCAAACAATAGCTATATTGGTTGCAAAACCAAAAACCAAAAAACCATAAAAAAAAAAAGGTTTAATTTTTCTGAGGTGCCCGGGTTGAAAACTGTGTTGTCCCAGTTGTGTATTGGACACAATGTGGGCTGCACGACCGCTGTCTGGGACCTCCTGTTGTGTTTATTTACAGCCCTGGTATCACCGCTAGGTACCAGGGCTATTATGTCACGCTGCCTACCTGCTGCCACACTCACACTGCTCCTCCATACCTCCTCCTGCTGCTGCTGCTGCTGTCTGTCTGTGTTTCCCACTGCCAGGGTACACAGATGATTTACCTTCTGCTGCCACTCTGCCACCAGCTATTACGTCAAACAATAGCTGCTCGCCTACTCCTCCATTCCTCCTCCTGCTGCTGCTGTCTGTCTGTGTTTCCCACTGCCAGGGTACACAGATGATTTACCTTCTGCTGCCACTCTGCCACCAGCTATTACGTCAAACAATAGCTATATTGGTTGCAAAACCAAAAACCAAAAAACCATAAAAAAAAAAAAAAAGTTTAATTTTTCTGAGGTGCCCGGGTTGAAAACTGTGTTGTCCCAGTTGTGTATTGGACACAATGTGGGCTGCACGACCGCTGTCTGGGACCTCCTGTTGTGTTTATTTACAGCCCTGGTATCACCGCTAGGTACCAGGGCTATTATGTCACGCTGCCTACCTGCTGCCACACTCACACTGCTCCTCCATACCTCCTCCTGCTGCTGCTGCTGCTGTCTGTCTGTGTTTCCCACTGCCAGGGTACACAGATGATTTACCTTCTGCTGCCACTCTGCCACCAGCTATTACGTCAAACAATAGCTGCTCGCCTACTCCTCCATTCCTCCTCCTGCTGCTGCTGTCTGTCTGTGTTTCCCACTGCCAGGGTACACAGATGATTTACCTTCTGCTGCCACTCTGCCACCAGCTATTACGTCAAACAATAGCTATATTGGTTGCAAAACCAAAAACCAAAAAACCATAAAAAAAAAAAAAAGGTTTAATTTTTCTGAGGTGCCCGGGTTGAAAACTGTGTTGTCCCAGTTGTGTATTGGACACAATGTGGGCTGCACGACCGCTGTCTGGGACCTCCTGTTGTGTTTATTTACAGCCCTGGTATCACCGCTAGGTACCAGGGCTATTATGTCACGCTGCCTACCTGCTGCCACACTCACACTGCTCCTCCATACCTCCTCCTGCTGCTGCTGCTGCTGTCTGTCTGTGTTTCCCACTGCCAGGGTACACAGATGATTTACCTTCTGCTGCCACTCTGCCACCAGCTATTACGTCAAACAATAGCTGCTCGCCTACTCCTCCATTCCTCCTCCTGCTGCTGCTGTCTGTCTGTGTTTCCCACTGCCAGGGTACACAGATGATTTACCTTCTGCTGCCACTCTGCCACCAGCTATTACGTCAAACAATAGCTATATTGGTTGCAAAACCAAAAACCAAAAAACCATAAAAAAAAAAAAAAGGTTTAATTTTTCTGAGGTGCCCGGGTTGAAAACTGTGTTGTCCCAGTTGTGTATTGGACACAATGTGGGCTGCACGACCGCTGTCTGGGACCTCCTGTTGTGTTTATTTACAGCCCTGGTATCACCGCTAGGTACCAGGGCTATTATGTCACGGCGAGCTGCCTGCCTCATTGACTGCCTGCTGCCACACACTCATCCTCCTCCTCCTGCTGCTGAATTTACCTCCTGCTGTCTTTGTGTTTCCACTGCCAGGGAGCACATACAATGGCGCTTCCAACATGCGTGCGCCCACCAGCTATTTGTTACGCTCAAAAATAGCTGCATTCCTTTAAAAAAAAAATTGAAAAGAGAAATACGTGAAGAAGAAGAAGACGATATTGAAAAGGAAGGAGAAGATGAAGATGAAGAAGAAGAAGAAGATGAAGAAGAAGATGAAGAAGATGATGAAGAAGAAGATGAAAAAGAAGAAGAAGATGAAGAAGATGAAGAAGAAGAAGATGAAGAAGAAGAAGAAGATGAAGAAGAAGAAGAAGAAGATGAAGAAGATGATGAAGAAGATGAAGAAGATGAAGAAGAAGAAGAAGAAGAAGAAGAAGAAGAAGAAGAAGAAGAAGAAGATGATGATGATGATGATGAAGAAGAAGAAGAAGAAGAAGAAGAAGAAGAAGAAGAAGAAGAAGAAGAAGAAGAAGAAGAAGAAGAAGAAGAAGAAGAAGAAGAAGAAGAAGAAGAAGAAGAAGAAGAAGAAGAAGATGAAGAAGAAGAAGAAGATGAAGAAGAAGAAGAAGAAGAAGAAGAAGAAGATGAAGATGAAGATGAAGATGAAGATGAAGATGAAGAAGAAGATGAAGAAGAAGACAATATAGAAGAAGAAGAAGAAGATATAGAAGAAGAAGAAGAAGATATAGAAGAAGAAGAAGAAGATATAGAAGAAGAAGATCGAGAAGAAGAAGAAGAAAGATAAAGAAGAAGAAGAACAAGTATATACAGTAACACTACTGAACAAAATTAAGGACACAACTTCTCTTTCCACATTTTTTTTTAAAGGAACATCCCCACATAATCACTTGCTGTTGTTACTTGGAAAAAAAGAGGTTTCTTGCATCATTCACCCTCAAAACAAGTGTTGGAAGCTATTTAAGGCCAATTCGAATAGTCAGCTCGAATAGTTAGCTCGAATACCGACTCGAATAGTGAGCTCGAAGTCCGAGGTCGAATCGAATAGTAAAAATTATTCGACTCGAATATTCGACTGACCTCGAATAATTTACTATTCGAATTCGACCAAACTCGAATTTTAAAAAGGGGTATTTGAGCATCACTAGTCAGGTGTAGGTCCCCCCCATAGGTAGCCAGGCATAGGTGCCTCCAGTACAGGTAGCCAGGTGTTGGTGCCCTCAGTATAGGTAGCCAGCTATAGGTGCCCTCCCTCAGTATAGGTAGCCAGCTATAGGTGCTCCCAGTATAGGAAGTCAGGTGTAGGTGCCCTCTGTATAGGTAACCAAGCATAGTTGCCTCCAATATAGGAAGTCAGGTGTAGGTGCCATCAGTATAGATAGCCAAGCATAGGTACCCCCAGTATAGGTAGACAAGCATAGGTTCCCTCAGTATAGGAAATCAAGTGAAGGTGCACCCCGTATAGGTAGCCAGCTGTAAGTGCCTCCAGTACAGGTAGCCAGCTGTAGGTGCCTCCAGTATAGGTAGTCAGCTATAGGTTTCCTTCAGTGGCATGTGCTGGCAGCAGCAGATCACTCACCATCTCCACACGTTTCTGCGCTGGTGCACTTCTCTCCCCGCCTCCGCTCCACCTGTAATTAGAGCAGGGCTACAAGGAAAATGGCCGCCAATGTCCGCATTTGTGGACAACGGTGGCCATTTTCTTGTAGCCCTGCGCTAATTACAGACAGAGCAGAGGTGAGGAGAAGCGGGGAGAGACAGAGCAAGGAGGCGAGCGGCGACACATAACCAATGCTGCCGTGACACATGAATGTGTTGCGGCACACGGGTTGGGAACTGAAGTCAAGAGGGTGATTTGTACTGTGCACATGCGCCCCTGGAAGCCAGCGCCTTAAAGAGAATCTGTATTGTTAAAATCGCACAAAAGTAAACATACCAGTTCGTTAGGGGACATTTCCTATTACCCTCTGTCACAATTTCGCCGCTCCCCGCCGCATTAAAAGTGGTTAAAAACAGTTTTAAAAAGTTTGTTTATAAACAAACAAAATGGCCACCAAAACAGGAAGTAGGTTGATGTACAGTATGTCCACACATAGAAAATACATCCATACACAAGCAGGCTGTATACACCCTTCCTTTTGAATCTCAAGAGATCATTGTGTGTTTCTTTCCCCCTGCATCTCTCATGCACTGAAGTTTCAGACTGCTCTTTTCTTCCTGCAAACAGCTTTTCCCTTGTCTGAATTTCCTCAGTATGTGAAAGCCCAGCCAGTTCAGAGGACGATTTATCCAGCTTGTAAAAGATAAAAGAGAAGAGAGAAGCTGCCCTAATCTAAATAATACACAGGCAGTGTGCATAGAGGGGCCTGGAAGGGGGAGTTCATAGCAGAACCACAGCACTGAAGAACTTGGCAGCCTTCCAGACACAGGCCGACAAGTCTGACAGGGGAAAGATACATTGATTTATTACAGAGATGGTGATAGCAGAAAGTGCTGCAGTAAGCAAGAACACATTAGAATAGCTTTTGGAACTTGTAGGATGATAAAAAACAGGATGCAATTTTTGTTACGGAGTCTCTTTAAGCTCAGGTCAAAGGCCAGCTATGACTGTCTCTTTTCCTTTGCTTTGTAAAAAAAGATTCATCTCCTTACAGTTCCTCTTGAAGTGTAAGGAGGTATGGGGCACAGATAGCGATAGGATAAAAAATAATAAAATAAAATACAAATAAAAAATGTATATAAAATGTATAAAAAATGTATATAAAATGTATAAAAAATAAAAGATGTGTATATACATATAGATCTATTACTATTGATGGATCTATATGTATATACACACACCTTTTATTTTTTTTATACATTTTTTATTTTTATTTTATTATTTTTTATCCTATATATTTTCTATATATAGATATACTAAAGAACTCCTCCATTTTTGGTACAGATTAATATATATTTTACCTACTCCTGGTGGATGCAAATATATTTGACCAGGTATTAATGGATATAGCAGCGTGCAATAATATGCTCCATCTATATATTCCAGATGCTGGATATAAAGATACAACTATCCCTCTAGGACCCAGAGGAAACTGTCCAGAATAGGAGGAGGGATGAATGCACTATATCAGCACTACGGCTGACACTTTGCAGTAAACTGGCTTTGAGAAAGGCGGCCGAGACCGCTGAAACGCGTAAGCCTATTCTTCTTTACGCTCACGATAGAAGTTGCCACAGGAGGAGTGTTTTATTCTCTTGGGAAGAAGCATAAAGATAAGTGGAACCGCATAATAGTGGTAACTTGGCAACGGACACGCGAGACGAAGGTGACGTCACCAGGAAATGAACCAGCCGATACCCGGAAGCACTACATCCTACTGCGGTAGTGCGGGGAAGCTGATACGAGTCATTGAGCTGACGGCCGGAGCTCTGACTCATAACTCGGAGTGAATTTGCCACCCTACGGAACACGAACAACAGGGAGCGTGAGTAACACTACAGATGACACGCATAGCGCAATACCAGATCTCGGAGGTAACTCAATACCATAAGTGAAGTACTATTGACTCACATAGAGGAACTATATATAACCAGTAGTGGTAACCGTATGAAGAGTCACAAACTTGTATGGACTATATACATAAAAAAACTTTGCAGTGACCGCGCAGTATATAGAAGATAAAACCACTAAGGGACTTCTTGATTCTCAATCAACCAAGCATAACCTAATTGGAACTATACTCTTGCTGGAGCCTAATACAGGTTATCATCTAAAACCTACTGTCTCTTATTGTCCTTTTATATAGGCAATTTTATACATATATATACATTTTTTATTTTTTGACATTTTTCGGAAATACCTTTTTCATAAGCACACTTTGGGTAGTCTATGTATGCTTGAGGGTCATGCATGATTGATTTATATTGATTTTTATTGTGAAGTATTTATATGAATTTGAAAGAACTTGGAGGTGATAATAAGCTGGTACTGATTGTTATAACTATTGGTAAAAAAAACTGAGATAGAATTAAGGAGGGGTGTGGCCTGATTGAAGACAAATCTTGTTTATACAAAATACAAAACTTTATTTATCAATTCCAAGACATCACAAAATATTACAAAGAGTTAAAATTCCGCCACGGTACCCCAAACCCCCATGTAACCCAAACCACCACCCCAGAATCAGGGATACCAATTGCCCCCACTCCTACCCACTTGGTAAACTAGGCCATATAGGACATGTGCACATGAAATGGTTGTATGGCTGTGCAGCCAAAAACAAAAATATATATGTAGAACAAGCCAAGCTATATCTGTGCTGAGATCACTCAGAGAAAAGTACTTGTTGTTTCAATCGCTATGCACAAAACTGCTCCATTGTATTCAATGATTGATGATTCTGTTATGCAGAGTTTAATATTGTGCAAATCCTGTAATGTGGAACATTGCACCAAAATAAGCCAACTTCTTTCCGTTTCCATAGACTCTCAGACCACCACAGCCATGTATATCACTATAACTTTAGCAGTGTAAAGGTGCCAGTTAATCATGCAGATGGCAGAAGCGCACAGGCTATAGTTCCTATATGGAAGACATCAGCATCAGTGCGTGTGATATAAGCAAGCAATGTGTCATAGCCAGTCAGTTATGCAAGTCAAAAAAGCACATGCAATGGCAGTTCACATGAGGTTAGCATCACCAAGGCGTTTTGTCAAATAGCCAAGCAAGATAGCTGAGTTTTGTTGGTGTAACATGCCCGCAGGGCTCTTACTGTGTCCTTAGATGCGGTAGTTCACCGGCTGTGGTTGGCAAGCCGTGGCGCTGAGCAGTTTCAGAGAGTCTCTGTGCGGATTCCATGCAAATGTGGATGAAGTGGCTGTGTGGGAGGAAGGGAGCCAGGAGCCCCGGTGTGGAGGCTTAGGAGCATGGAGGAGGCACCGTCATGGCGGAGAGCGGCGTCCTCGATCGATTTCACCGGATCTGCCGGCTTCTTCAGGAGGCGTGTCACTAACACGCTGACGCTGGGGCTAAATGTGCGCCGCCGTCCAATCCGCCCCCCGCCCCCACCCCAGGGCCAATGCGAGCAGGGGGGCGGGGCAGGCCGACACGATGGGCGCGCCAACGAAAAGCGCCCGGCGCGTCCGCCAAGCCCCGCCCACCAGCACGCAGGCCCAGGGGAAGGGGCGGGAGATGCCGCAGAGCAGCCGGATCTGACGGGGGCAGCCCAGAAGCCCAAGATGTCCAGCGTATAAACCCAGGATCAATACTGCAGATGCCCGCAGCACCTAACTACACCAAAATCCACAGATAAGTATGTCACCCGTCTATGTTGGTGACTCTAGCTCAGACTATTTATTAATATATAAATACAATGCAGCAAAATACACTCCATATATGTTTAAAGTTTAACCAAGCCCCAAGGAAGAAGGGGAGTACACACACATCGTTGCAACCCCCCATCATGATGAGGTCCGTGCTAATGCAAGCACCTTATGCAATCAGAAATGTAACCCGACTCAGGAGTAAATAGTGTAGTGTGAGATGCCCCGAGAGGCATAGGTCCCCCTCTGCCCTAGATGAAGATGCAACGCAGATGCAGGCTGCCCAAAGTTGCCCAAAAAACCACTAAGGGACTTCTTGATTCTCAATCAACCAAGCATAACCTAATTGGAACTATACTCTTGCTGGAGCCTAATACAGGTTATCATCTAAAACCTACTGTCTCTTATTGTCCTTTTATATAGGCAATTTTATACATATATATACATTTTTTATTTTTTGACATTTTTCGGAAATACCTTTTTCATAAGCACACATTGGGTAGTCTATGTATGCTTGAGGGTCATGCATGATTGATTTATATTGATTTTTATTGTGAAGTATTTATATGAATTTGAAAGAACTTGGAGGTGATAATAAGCTGGTACTGATTGTTATAACTATTGATTTCATATAAAAAACGTCCTTATTCTTTGTTGTGGATATTTATATATGAGGAAATAAAATTCTACTTGATTTTATGCACGATTGGCATTATCAAATTACTACTATTATTGTTGTATAGTAATATACTTGCCCAGCGCAACCTGGTTTTACTTTTAGATTTCAGCAAAAAGTGTCCAGTCCAAAATTATTCATACCCTTCACAAACTTTCACAGTCTGTGGGAAAATCCAACGTTCTATACCATTCCAAATAGCCCAAGCTGTTCTAAAGCATCCTAATTACCCTGATTAATTGGGAACAGCTGTTTTAATCAACTCAACAGGTGAAAAAACAGCAGCTCTCTGCAGTTTGCTTGTTGACAGTCATGGCTAAGACATAGGAGGTCAGTGAGGACCTGCAAATGCGCATTGTGGCTGCTCACAAGTCAGGAAAGGACTACAAGGCCAATTATAAATGTTTTTTAGTTCCAGTTGCTGCATTGCAAAGTATAATTAAAAAATACAAGACGTTCCGTACTGTGAAAAATCTCAGAGGACGTGGTCGGAAGCGAAAAGTGACACCTGTGCTGAAAAGTGACACCTTCCAGGAGGATAGTGAGAGAGGTGAAAAAGAATCCAAGGATCACCACCAAGGCCATCCTGGTGAATCTGGGCTCTACTGGTAGCAATACCTCAAGGTAGACAATCCAACAGACACTGCGCACTGCTGGGTTCCACGGATGCAGACCAAGGAGGCCACTACTTTTGCAGATAAGGGACACAAAAGCTCACTTGGCCTTCGCAAATGCTCATCTGGACAAAGAAGAAGTGTGTTGCAGTAATCACAGTAAACAGCAATATGAATAAAGAGCAATACATGAGGATTCTCAACGACAACATCTGGGAATCTGCGGAGAAACTTGGCCTTGGGCACCAGTGGACATTTCATCATGACAATGACCAAAAACACACAGCAAAAGTGGTGAAGAAATGGTTAGCAGACAACAAAATTAACATTTTGGAGTTGCCCAGGCAGAGTCCTGACTTGAATCCAATTGAGAATCTGTGGAGGGAGCTAAAGATTAGGGTGATGGCAAGAGGACCCTCCCACCTGAAAGATTTGGAGCTCATTGCTAAAGGGGAATGGGCAAAAATAGCTGTGGAGACATGCAAATAGCTTGTCTGCAATTATAGGAAGCATTTGTTTGCTGTAATAGCCAATAAAGGCTTTTCTATTGATTATTGAGAAGGGAATGAATAATTTTGGACTGGACACTTTTTGCTGAAATGTAAATAAAAGCTGAATTTTTTTTCCACAATAATGCCTCTTGTACACCGTCTTATTATCTTTTGGGAGACATCTATTTCATTTCCTGTCAAAAATTACTTGCTGGTTGAATAAAAGTAACTTTAAGTGAAAATGTGCCAGGGGTATGAATAATTATGGTCAGCACTGTAAGTTACGTGGGCTCCCTTGTACTTAAAGAGACACTGAAGCGAAAAAAAAATTATGATATTATGATTTGTATGTGTAGTACAGCTAAGAAATAAAACATTAAGATCAGATACATCAGTGTAATTGTTTCCAGTACAGGAAGAGTTGAGAAACTCCAGTTGTTATCTCTATGCAAACAAGCCATTAAGCTCTCTGACTAAGTTAGTCGTGGAGAGGGCTGTTATCTGACTTTTATTATCTCAACTGTAAGTGAACTGTTTACTTTTTCTCTGCTAGAGGAGAGGTCATTACTTCACAGACTGCTCTGAAATAATCATTTTGAATGCTGAGTGTTGTGTAATCTGCACATATTATAGAATAATGCTATGTTAGAAAAAACACTATATACCTGAAAATAAAAGTATGAGAATATTTTCTTTGCTGCTAATCTTCTAGAAATTATTCATAGTACACAACCAATTCATTATCTCATTTTTTTTTCGCTTCAGTGTCTCTTTAATGGCCACTCCTTTACTCCCGCCCTGAACCCTGTAGCATCCTGTAGCTGTTTAGGATGTGATCCCCGCACTTTGATTGGCCCAATAGGCTGCCTTCAAGCCACGGCCAAAAGATTGTGACTGGCAACACACACATGCACCAAGACAAGGGTACGCCAGTGCAGAATCAGACAGGTGCTACACAATCTTTCCATGGTGCTGGATATGTTTAGCTCCTTAGAAAGCAAAAGGAAATTAGCTTAGTCCAAATTTATCACAGTGTAGGTACTTATCCCATTGGTCTGAATTTGGGGTAATAAGATTTCTCTCCAATAAAATGTAGTTTTCATCTCCATAGAAAATGGGACTACAGGATGCAGTCAATTATTATGGTTTTAATATATTCATTGCAAAAAGTGCATAGCCAATGCACAAAACATTAATGCAGATTTGCATTAAAAATTGAGAGGGGGAACTAGGCCATTACGAAATAAAAATACAAATAAATGATGATGATGATGTCCTGTAAGCAAAGAATACTTTATGGAATCCTGGTATTTAGTCCTGCTCCACCTGAGGATCTGCAACACACAAAATTGCTCACCACCAGTTCAAGCAATTTCCTACCTTTATCTGGCCAGCAGGTGCCAGTCAGACATTCAGGTGTACGGTCATACACCCTTTGTCTGCCATACTGATCTAGCAGGATCTGCATAAATTAGCATTTAGGTGGGAGGCTGGTTGGACGTAATCGTTGATTACATCTTTTACAGGGACCGCCGCGTGTAGGCATCTCCCACACAGTCCCCTCCCTAACCACTCACCTGTCAACCGCATCCTGGATAAAGGTAGGAAATTGCCTCAACTGGTAGTGAGCAATTTTGTGTGTTGCAGTTTGCATTCAGTTTAGAGGTGATGGGGGTGAAGTCCCAGGAAGTGAGAGAGCCAAGGCTCGCCCACATTTGCCTCTAGGTATCGCATGGTGGTTTGGGGGCCCCAGTAAGTGAGAGAGACTGGGGCCCCCGGCTGTCGTGCGAACCAGTGTTTGTGATTCCACCTGAGGATCTGATAGGTAAAAATCCAAGTTTATCCTTAGCTGAGAATGATTTTCTGTTTCACAAACTATTATTTCAAAAGGACGCAGGTGAATAAACAAATGTATAATGCATACGAGGAGGGAAAATAATAAGAAAATTACAGTGCGAACAGCAAACATATAGTCAGTATGTATGTTCCAGCAATGATCAAGCCTCCCTGAGAGCCCAAAGACGAGAAACAAATGTTTATAACAGGTCATGCAGAACCTTGTATGACATTTCAAGCTGTAAGTAATCAGTAGTATGTAGCCAACCAGGAGGGATGGAGCAAGACTATGGCCCATATGCAATTAACTTTTCTCCTGAGTTTTCACCTAGTGAAATTTTCAGAACCTCGCAAAAAAAAAAAGAAAAAAGACCTTTAAAACAATCAGCCAGCAAGAAATTACTCAGGATAGTTTTGCTACTTTTTTACCTACTTTTTGGAACTTTTTCAATTGCAAAATGCTAAAAAAGTCTTTTCTTTTTCTCTCCTTTCCTTTTTTCCCTCTACCTTTCTTTTTCTCCCTTTTTTAATTATTTTTATTTTATATTTCATAAATACAATATAAAAATTGCATATTCAATTCAGAAATTAAACTATGGTAACAATTTATTTACTTCCATGAAGACAACATCCTACCTGATATGTCAGTTTAAAGAGATTAAAAATTATCCAGATGAAATCCAGAAGAAAAGGCTAATTGCATATGGGCCAATGGGAGAAAGATTTGCACTGAAGAAAAACAGAAGCACTCATATGCAATCAACTTTTTTTCCCGAATTTTCTCCTAGGAGATAATTTTTCATCATTTCAACTGAAAATGTACTGAAAAGTAGGTGAAAAAGTACCAACAGAAATATTTTGAGTATTTTCTTGCTTGCTGGTCCCTCAAACGGTATTTTATTGACAAGTTGTGAAAATATCAGGTAGGAAAAACTCAGGAGAAAAAGTTAATTGCATATGGGCTAAGGGGTCCACATAAGGGCCCATATGCAATTAACTTTTTCTCCTGAGTTTTTCCTACCTGGTATTTTCACAACTTGTCAATAAAATACCTTTTAAGGGACCAGCAAGCAAGAAAATACTCCTATTTGTGTTAGTACTTTTGCATCTACTTTTTGGTACTTTTTCAGTGGCAAAGTACTGAAAAATAATTTTAAAAATGAGATGAAACATTATCTCCTAGGAGAAAACTCAAGAGAAAATGGTAATTGCATATAGGCCAAGGGTATGTAAAGCAGTAGTGAATGAAGAACATTTACAGCATTAACTGTGAGCTTAAGCACATCTTCACTCCCACGCTACATGCCACCCCTACAATCAAAGATGAGTTATATTGTAAGGCTTGACAGGTTATGTCCACAATCAGTCTCTATGCCCCAATCTAGTGCTGTGACTCTGAGCCCGGCCCACGGTCTTCACCTATAGATCAGCCCCTGCATGAACAGGACACTTAATTTGTCTCCTGACTACGGTTACCCCCAGGTCTTAACGTGCAAGGCATACAGACTGAAGTAGAGTGGACAATAACCCCCTAGAGCCCCACTGAGGCAAGTATCAACAGAATTCAAGAGTTCACAAGTGTCAAACTGTAATAGTACCTTGATGATGAGGATGAGGCCCACAATGATGACAGGCAGTCAGCAGATCCAAGTGACAGGCAATGGTTGGTCCAGGCAGCAAGTGAGAGTGTCCAGGTAACAAGCAAGGTCAGTCCAGGCAGCAAGCAAAAGTATCCAGGTAACAAGCAAAGGTCAGTCTAGGCAGCAGACAAGAGTATCCAGGTAACAAGCAAAGGTCAGTCCAGGCTGCAGGCAAGAGTATCCAGGTAACAAGCAAAGGTCAGTTCAGGCAGCATACAAGAATGGTCAAAAACAAGCCAAATGTTAATTCCAGATAATAACAATAGTAGTAAATGCGCACCCAGCAACTAGCCACAGCTGTGCTATAATGGGCGTTGACTGGGAGCACTCAGCACGTTTAAATACAACTCTCATCCAATCAGTGGTCGGCCACACTGCGCACATCAAATCAGACAACAGTATCCTGCCTAAGTGTCAGCTGTGAATATCAGCTGACACTGCGCTGTCAGCTTATCGCAGTCAGCTGATTACTGTTTACCTTTGCGGAGGGCATACTGAGAACGCGCCCTCCGCCTATCAGGAAGTACGGCCTGTGTCCCAGCCTGCACATCATTAGATGGGAACAAGAACCGAGACCCAGAAGTAGAGGTCTCAGCCCGACAGATAAGTTCCTTACAGATATCATCCATCTCTTCCAATGAATACAAGAGCCGCCCACTTATTGTGCCAAGCTTCTGATGCTTTAACCATATTATGTCTGCTGCTTTCAATATCATTAATACATTCCTCACTCTGTGGGCTGGGATCTGCCATATGATTATTTTTGATTGGCTGTAAGTCTAAAACAATCAGAAGCCAGATTCTGATTGGTTTGGTCCAAATGCACCATATAACATTGCACAGGGCATCACGAACCCTAAAGACAGTACTGACTTCCAGTGACCCATAACAGGGATACAATCTAGCCATTCCAGCTTGTAGTTAACAGTTGAGCAGCTACTGGGTTTAACTGGCACAATTTTTGGTCAATGAAAATTTGCATAGTAGGAAATGTATTTATTCATGGCTGGCTCTGATCTCCTAAACATGTAGCTTTGATGGTAGCTCTGTTACTATTTACTGACCAGTAACAAGCATACAGTTTAGGATTCTGACTGGCTGCATGTTTGTTGTGGTTCAGTGACTCTAATGCTGGGAATACACGGTTCGTTTTTGCCTTCGTTTAAACCTTCGATTCGTTCGGTAAACGAATCGAGTGTTGAAAACGTATGTGAAAATAGTCATAATCTCATTATAGTTTCGATTAATAGACCCCAAAAACGAACGACTAGTGATCGAACATGTTTGATATTATCTCTCTTTATCCATCTAATCGAGCCATTGGTAGGCTTGATGGCTGTTCAGATCGATTATATATTCGTTTATGCTAGTCCGTCCCTGTAAAAAGGGATTTTCGTTTCGTTTCTTTGCAGCCTTCGATCATTGGAAAAACGAAACCATCAGAATCGAAAAAAAAAACCAAACCGTGGGTGGTGATATTAACCGTATGACCGATTATTTCGGGATCGAAAAGGACAAAAGGCACAATCGAAACGAAGGTTTAAACGAAGGCAAAAACGAACTGTGTATTCCCAGCATTAGATCACATAATGAAAGAAAAAGGACTCCACCTTGATATGTTTCTAGTTGCTTTTACCTCATATTATATCATAGCAAAAGCACGTACAACGTTTAAGTCGTAAAAACCTTCATCAAGTGAGCACTTGACCAAGGTCTTGTTGTGCATGCTGTTGCTGCGATATGATATAAGGTAAAAGCAATTACCAATTTATCCAGATGGAGTCCCGGTTCTTTCTTTATGTCAATTTATACTGTAGTTCATCAGGAATTTGGACCTTACCGGTTAGACTGCCTGTGGCATATTGTGTGGATTAAGTGGCGGATTGGGTGGAGTTTGACAGTTTGCACATTATATCAGTGACTGTAACCATGTTTCTACTATTATAAACTTATTAAAAAAGGCACTGTAGTGACATTTATGATAATTTTCCTGGTTTAAGCTTCAGAAAGACTTTTTATAGCTATATATTGCTATATATTGGTATGTAACCCCAGCCTGCCAGTGATGTTTAGACTACGCCGATTAGCTATGAGTAATTATCCCCCTGAGCATTCTGGGAGACCAGGTATATTTTGTCCCAGCTTTGGAACTCTCATTAACTAAACATTCCGCAGCGATCACCTGACAACACTAAAGATGTCTGTCACGTACCTTGATGGGAGGAGACCGATGTGCTGAGGACAGCAACCCCTGCGACTTATTAACTGGTAGCTCTGGAATGGGTACAGAGGCGGCCAGTGAACAAAGGGCAGGAGCGCTAACAGAACCGATGGCGGGACCACACTGGAACTGAAGCGCCCCCGCAGGCTGAGTCGGGTAGTGCAAGGACTCAGCTTGTAGTTGGTAGCAGGAACAGACTGGATTCCAGTGAGCAGGTAAGCAGGTAAACAGGCAGAGGTCGGCAACAGTGCAGGTTCTCGGACAGGCAATGGGTCGGTAACAAATCGGATTCTCAGACGGGCCGGGGTCAGCAACAAAGTGGGTAGTCGGACGGAGCAGAAGTCAAAGCCAGAGCAGGTAATCAGACAAGCCAGGTTCAGCATCAGTAATCAGGAACAAGTAAACGGGCAGACTCAAAGTCACGTCACAGGAGTGCAAACTTGCTGCAATACTACAGCACCGCAGTGTTGCACTCTCCAGGCTTTTATAGGCCGTTTGGCGCGCACTGCGCAACGCGTCACGCACACACAGTGCCGCGCGTCACGCACACGCAGCGCTACGTGAAACGCGCGCATGCGCACACGCGCACACGCGCGTGCGCAAACACACACACGCGCACGCGCGCGCGCACGCGCACAACAACCAGAGACATGCATAAAACAGTTCACCCTTGCGCGCGCGCGCACAACGCTCACATCCGCGTCTTGATACGCCAATGCTTACGTCGTGCAACGCAACGCGCGCTGGAGAGCACCGACAGGCCGCCCCGTAAGGAAGCCCGCCGAGACCCCCCAGGACGACTGCCAGCACCCGTATGTGCCAGCCGCCTCGCCTGAACAGGTAACTGACCATGACAATGCCCTCCCCTAAGGGGCAGCCTCCGGATGCCTCTTGGACCTGGTTTAGCAGGAAACTTCTGATGGAATCTCTTCACCAACCTAGGTGCATGCACATCACCAACTGATTCCCAGGTACTTTCTTCAGGGCCATACCCCTTCCATTTTACCAGATACTGAAGAAACCTGCCTTTTCTTCGAGAATCCAGGATTTCTTCAACTTCAAATTCCTCCTCTCCATTGACCATAATTGGTGGTGCAGGTTCAATACTGCGTCCAGGAAATGGATCAGAAACAGCAGGCTTAAGTAATGACACGTGGAAAACTGGATGAATCTTAAGAGTAGCTGGCAATACAAGTTCATAAGCTACTTGACCCACCTTCCTCTTGATAGGAAAGGGACCAATGAACTTGGGCCCAAGTTTCCGGGATGGACAAGCCAATTTCAGATTAACCGTGGAAAGCCATACTAAATCTCCCTCCTTGAGCTCCACATCACCTCTTCTGTGAACATCAGCCTTTTTCTTAAAACCCTCCTGAGCACGTGACATAGTGTCTTGAAGGATCTTGTTATTCTGTGACCAGAACCTAACCATTTCTCCAGCAGCAGGAACTGAAGTTTCGCTTGTCAGATTAGGCAGAAAAGATGGGTGGAAACCATAATTAGCAAAGAAGGGTGATTGATGAATGGAAGAATGTATGGAGTTGTTGTATGCAAATTCCGCTAATGGAAGTAGCTGACACCAGTTATCCTGAGAACAGGTTATAAAGCATCTGAGGTACTGTTCCAGTGTTTGATTTGTGCGCTCTGTTTGGCCATTCGATTGGGGATGATATGCAGATGAAAAGTGGAGCTGTATGTTTAGCAGTTTGCAGAGGGCTTTCCAGAAACGGGAGGTAAATTGTGTACCTCTGTCAGAAGTGATGTCACATGGAACTCCATGAAGTCTGACAATTTCCTTCACAAATGCTGATGCAGTCGACTTGGCTGATGGAGTCCCCTGCATAGGCACGAAATGCGCCATTTTGGATAATCGATCCACAACAACAAATATTGTGGTGAATTCATCTGAACATGGCAGCTCTACGATAAAATCCATTGATATAGAATACCAAGGTCTTGGAGGAACAGGCAATGGATCCAGTAGACCCCAGGGCTTGAGCTTAGATCCTTTGCATTGGTTGCATATTCGACAGGTTTCAACGTATTTCCTACAATCGTTCTTAAGACCAGCCCACCAGAAATTACGTTGTACCAACTCTTGAGTCTTGAATACTCCAAAATGACCCGCCAGACAGTGGTCATGACACAGTTTAAGAACTGTAACACGAGATTCTTCAGGTACGTAAACCTTGTCCTTGTACCACCACAAACCATCCCTCTGAACCAATTTAGTCTTGAGTTTAGCAGGAAGCTCCGTGGATACCTGGCGTAACTGGTCAGCCAAAGCTGGTTGAATGAGAAGGAAATTTTGACTGGACAGAATTGTATCAGGTGAAGTCCTTGAGTCATCGTCTGGAAACATGCGGGACAGGGCGTCGGGTTTAATGTTTTTTGATCCAGGCCGGTAGGTAATGTGAAATGAAAATCGAGAAAAATATAATGCCCATCTGGCTTGTCTGGGGTTGAGTCTTTTAGCCGTCTTTAGGTACTCCAGGTTCCTATGATCCGTGAATATCAGGATTGTGTGAGTAGCACCCTCCAATAGATACCTCCACTCCTCCAATGCCACCTTGATCGCTAAAAGCTCTCTATCACCCACATCGTAGTTCCTCTCTGTGTCTGTAAGTTTCCTCGAGAAAAATGCCACTGGATGAAGCAATGCCTTGGGACCCTGTCTCTGTGACAATACTGCACCAACAGCTGATTCTGATGCATCTACCTCCAAGATGTAGGGTAACTCTGGATCAGGATGTTTCAGGATTGGAGCGGAGGTGAACTGCTGTTTTAATAGATCAAAGGCAGCTTGTGCCTTTGTGGACCAGTGAAACTGCGCCTGTTGGCGAGTAAGCTGTGTAATAGGTAAAATGATTGCAGAAAAATTCTTTATGAACCTGCGATAAAAAGTTGCGAAACCCACAAATCTTTGTACTGCCTTCTTATTAATAGGAGCCGGCCAGTCAAGGATTGATTGGATCTTCTGTGGATCCATGGTGAAA
Organism: Hyperolius riggenbachi; assembly: GCF_040937935.1. Taxonomy (NCBI): domain Eukaryota; kingdom Metazoa; phylum Chordata; class Amphibia; order Anura; family Hyperoliidae; genus Hyperolius; species Hyperolius riggenbachi. The sequence goes on from NC_090650.1 coordinate 285,140,590, forward strand.
CCTTCAGATGAAATGATGAGACCAAGGAACTGTATGACTTGCTTCTCAAATTCGCATTTCTCTGCTTTCACATACAGGTTGTTTACTCTTAACTGATTTAATACTTGACAAACTTGAGTTCTGTGAACTTCTAGGGAAGGGGAAAATACTAGAATATCATCCAGATACACGATGATAAAGTGGTCGATGAATTCTCTAAGCACATCATTAATGAAGTATTGAAATGTAGCTGGCGCATTGCATAGTCCAAAAGGCATGACTAAGTATTCGAAGTGACCAAAACGACATCTGAAAGCTGTCTTCCATTCGTCTCCCCTTCGAATCCTGACCAAGTTATATGCGCCCCTGAGATCCAGCTTGGTAAAAACTCTTGCTTCACGTAACTTTTGGAAGAGCTCTGGAACTAGTGGCAGTGGATATCTATTCTTAATTGTAACCTTGTTCAGCTCACGATAGTCAATGCATGGACGTAATGACTTATCTTTTTTTTCAACAAAAAAAATTCCCGCGCCGGCAGGAGAGGCTGAAGGACGAATGAAGCCTTTCTTTAAATTATCCTCAATGTACTGCTTGAGAACTTCTTGTTCCGGTTCAGAGAGTGGAAACATTCTTCCAAATGGAATTGCTGCTCCTGGTTGTAAATCTATAGGGCAGTCATATTGCCGATGTGGAGGTAATTGATCGGCCTTTCTTTTATCGAATACATCCAAGAATGCGTGATACTGTTCTGGAATGATTTCTTGTAGAGATGATGTACATAATAATGAGCCATTGATACGCCAATGCTTACGTCGTGCAACGCAACGCGCGCTGGAGAGCACCGACAGGCCGCCCCGTAAGGAAGCCCGCCGAGACCCCCCAGGACGACTGCCAGCACCCGTATGTGCCAGCCGCCTCGCCTGAACAGGTAACTGACCGTGACAATGTCACTACTCATGATACATTTCAGAATGTAAATCTGGGTGAGGAAACATTTTACAATGAGCAAACACGGACTAAATAAGTTATAAATAAGTATTGCAAAAAGAAAAATAAGCAATTTTAATCATTGTTATTTTCACCACAGTTCCTCTTTAAATCGGAAACATTCTCCAGCCAGACTTTATAAGACAAGCGGAAAAGTCTTTGTTTTGTGGAATATAGCTATACAGAAATCTGTACTCTCCTGATTCTGTTTTTCATTTACTTAGGAAGCCACTGAATATTTTGGAAAAGCAATTGTAACTGTTCTAAAATAATGTTGTAAGTCACAAATGTAGCTTTAGTTCATCATAGTGACAGGTTCACTTTGATGCCTTTTCATTGGTCACAGTGAATAAGGAATACTGAGAAAATGTCAGGAGCCTCCGAGATCCGTCTGTCTTTTTTTTCAGAGTGAGGTAGAGAATGAACACTGAAAGCTGATTGATTGCTACGGGCAACAACTGCAGTTTTCCATTACTCCACCTCATCATTATGGCCAACTGTTTACATATACCTATTACAGTGCGGGATTTCCCATAACCCATATGTCATATGGCTACTCGTATAATTAACACTATCAAGTGTATCCCCTGTTATTCAGTAAGTACAGTAAGAAGCTAGGAGAGCTTCATGGAAAATATATACTTTATATATATAAATAAAGCCGGCATGCTAAAGTCATTATGTAAGTCATAGGCTTCCCCTGCTGTGGAAATTTGGAAAAGAAGAGCAACTGGCAGGCAGAGGAAAGGAAAATCCCATTCTGCTAAATTACTTACAGATTTTGTGGATTTTGTTTCAGACACCAAAAATTGTTATTATTGTGTATATTCTGTAAATATCGAACTCCGACCATATTACTCGGTGGCATTCGCAAAACACAGAACCTTGCATAGCTATGATATGGAAAGCATGAACACTATGGCACTATATATATATATATATATATATATATATATATATATATATATATATATATATATACTGTATATATATATTATATGCAACCTCTCAGTTCACATGTGGCAAGGGAGAGGGTTGAGGTACAGTACTTTGATAACTATGTTAGTACCTGAAAATCCCAAGCGCACCACGGTGTCTGTCTGTGGTTATTAAATTATTTGCACTCACTGAACTTTTCAGGGGCTTCGCTTCATCAGGTTTTATTTGTCTTGCTATGTTTCTGTGGGAATCATATTCAAGGTTTTAGCATAGTGTTATTCTGCCACTGTAGACAAAGATCCTGTGGGTGTACTGATAGCCAGTTAGTGGTTTTACGTAGGAACAGTTGACTGCCTTACCTCAGCCATTGTTCAGAATAGAAATAATGCCGTCATTTTACCACTGTAGACTGCAAAGACTAATGGCAATCATCATTTCAGTGTGAGTGTGAGTGTGAGTGTGAGTTTGTGTGTGTGTGTGTGTGTCTGTGTGTGTGTCTGTGTGTGAGCATACACACACAAATTACAGAGCAGAAAATGTCATAAGGTAGCGTACATTCCTTTTGTTAACCACTGGATGGTGCAGGTGTTAAAAATAAGTAGAAAGGGCTTCTACTATGTGCAGCCAATTACTCACGCAGCAAGATGGGATTTTCTGTGGCATCCATTTTTCAGCGCACAGATTCCAAGTTCACAGAGAAGTGCCTTTTTGAGCTCACAGCCAATTTTGTAAATTTATAGCGGGCTGACAGCTGAAATGGAAAGATCATTTAAAAAAAAAAAACAATTACAAAGTAACTTATGCAGCACAAATAAGTTTATAGCTTTGGTGAGCACAGCTGGAATTTCATTTTAAAACATTTCCATTACACTAATGCAAAGCAAACTTATTTTTCTTTGTATTTGCTTGCCTACAATTACACAAAATATTCATATTTATATAAATGTAATTTCTCAGGGCAGATGATTAGAGTCTAGCTATCAATTCCTGGTCAGGGCACTATCTGCATGGAGACTGCATGGTTTTCCTATATGTTTGTGTGTTTCCTCTGGGCACACCACTTCCTCCAACATCTCAGAAACATACTGGCAGATTGGTAGGTTAATTGGCTTCCAACCAGAAGCTGCTGAAAAAGAACTGTATGGACCAGTAGGATGAAAAAAATAATAATAAAAAAATTATATATATATACACACACACTTTTAGCCCCTTGAAAAGTCCATTAGTCTATACTGTTCTTTTCCAGAGTAGTCACAGGATGTGGGATCTTAATAACAATTAAACTATTTTTCTTTTATAAAAATAAGGTATTTTGATATGTGAGATTATCCAGAGGTTTCACTGTGGACTACATGATTTAGATTACCATCAATTTGCCCTAGACTGTGGTATAGATATTAAATAAGCACTTTGGTGACATATAGTAAAATGTAGTTAATTATTGGATACACACCTTTACATTAGTTATTCTGGTTTCAGTAGGGATGCTGCTCACCGAATTACGCAGAATTCAGATTTCCACAATTCCGATTGGAAATTGGCAATTCCGTTCCGTCGCATCGGAACGGAATTGCTATAGCGCTAAACGGTAATTCCAGAATTGCTATGCAGAATTCCGTCGGAATGCGGATTTTTTCAGCCATTCAGAAGGAAGACCCTAGACAGAAGCTTAAAAGTGAAACCAACAGGATTTCTGCATGAAAATCGGAATTTCAGCACCAATTAGAGTCTTAACAAAAACCAACCAATCCTACGTTAGCAACCTGCTCCCTAGCTACCTATCATCAGCTATCCCACCCATTTTGTATATATGAGAGGTGTGCAGTCACAAAGCTTTTGGGTTTCAGTCTGGTGTTGGAAAGAGAGGTAAGACAGACCCATATTAGTTGTTTCAACATAAAACAATAGTAGTAGTAGTAGCTAGCTAGCTAGGTGTATTTGTGAGAGAGTGACAGTAGATTGTTAGTTTGAGTGATAGATTGTAGTGTAGTGTGTTAGTATTTTCTGTGTGGAGAGAGGGTTAGACAGAGCCAGCCAGGCCGCAGGCTTAGTGCTTGACAGAGTGAGAGTGAGTTAAATGATTGCTTAGTTGAGTGTAGTGCAAGTTTTTTTTTTTGTTTGTTTTCTAAGTTAAATTTTTTGTTTTTGTTTTCTTTATTTTGTTTTTTTTAATTTATTTTCTTTATTTTACCCCCTTACTTTCTTATCTGTTTTGTCGCTCATACCCCTTCCCCAATAAAGTTTGTGGCCCCAAAACAATGGAGCGAGAGCATCAGCTATTTCCTGCCACTCCTAAAAGAAAATGGAGTGATGGTGGTGTTGGTGGATCATGTGAAATACGTGATCAAGTTGAGGGTGGCAGCAGCAGCAGGAAGCGCTCCCCCCTGGTCAGAGATCTCTTCGCTGTGTTTGCACGCAGGAAAATTTTGACAGAGCAGCAGGTGAAGGGAGTTGTTGATTATTTAGATCAGGAACCCTCTACCCAGTTTGAGGGACTTGAATCTAGTTGCAGCAGCACTAATAGTGGCCAGGTTCCTCATGACCAGAACCCGACCATAGCTGCTTCTCTTGACGAGGTTGCCTCCTCCCAGTACTCTCCTCCAGAAGTAAAGCACACCTACGTTGATGACAGAGATGTGGAGAAGGATTGGGAGGAGGCATTGGAGGAGACCATGGGACCAAGCTCCCAAGAAGTGGTGGGTTCTGTGGTGACAGAAATGGCCCCTGTGTTTTCTTTATCCAGTGTCACCAGTCAACATCACCACCAGTCAACTACAGAGGTGTTTGGTGGCCAGGTGGAGGGTCCATAAGAGTCACTTATGGGTTCCAGTGCTTTGGTTGAACTGGATGATATTTTGGATGATGAGGCGGCTGATCCAACGTGGTCGCCATCTGGTGGGTTAAGCACTAGCAGGTGTGAGCAGCTTGGAGAAACAGAGCAGACAGTTGGCCAGCAGCCTGCAAGTGCTTTCCCGTCTGTCAGTACCCACCAGTCTAATGCTGAGCATGGATGTGCTAGAACAGGTCGCATCATGTCCCCTGCATGGAATTATTTTACTGTTCCGGAAGAGGATGAATCCAGGGCAGTCTGTTCTGTGTGCCGTAAATCGGTGAGCAGAGGCAAATCGGGCAGCGGGTTCGGCACTTCAGGGCTGATAAGCCATCTGCGCAATCACCACAGATGGGAGTTCGAATATGTAAAAAATTACAATAAGATGGGTGGAGGAAAAGCAGAAGCAACAGGCCCCTCCTCTTCTTTTTCTACTCGTCCTTTCCCTATCCAACCTGCTCAGTCCCATTCTAGTTCAAATCCCTCTGCATGCCAGGCTGGTAGAGGACTCCAGACCTTGGCAAGCACCTTATCATCACCCTTGTTGGTTTCCTCTGAATCACCAGTGTTCCAGCGTCAGGCCTCTGTGCCAGAAATGTTGCAGAGGAAGCGGATGCTCCCTGCAGTTGATCCGTTTGTTGTGAAAAATAATGCACTCCTGGCAAGGCTGTTGGGCCAACTGCTGCTGCCCTACCAGTTTGTGGACTGTGCCCCCTTCCGCAAACTGATGAACAGTGTTGCTCCACAATGGCGGATGCCTAGCCGCCATTATTTTGCCAGGAATACTGTTCCTGCCCTTCACCAGCACATTGTGGAGTGTGTCGGCCGGTCTATGGATCACGCTGTCGGTGGCAAGGTGCACTTCACTATGGATGGCTGGAGCAGCAGGAATGGGCAGGGAACGTATCTATCTTTTACCTCCCATTGGGTCACCCTCCATGGTGCTGCTGAGGAGGGTGCAAGATCTGGGGCATCTCAGCTGGTGGTGCCGCCACGTGGGTTGAAGGGGAGGCCTGTTCTACTTCCCTCTGCTACCTGTTCTGTCCAAAGCCAGTCCACCGTTGCTGAGCCTCCCAGCAAGTGGTCCCGCTCCTACACTGGTCTGCAGCACCATCGATGCCAAGCAGTGCTGAAACTGGAATCCATGGACGAGAACAGGCAAACCGGATCTGTAATCCTTGCAGCCTTACAGGATCAGATTCGGCAGTGGCTGACCCACCGAAAACTGGAGACAGGTGTAGTGGTGTCTGATAATGGTGCCAACATGCTGGCCGCCATTTCGCAAGGTAACTACACTAGTGCATACATTTTTACACACTTTTGATGGGTTGAACGACGCTGTGGCCTCAACATGAAAAGTGTCAGCCCACATCCGTCACTTCTCAACTGACACCACGGCCTTAAATCTGCTGCAGCGCCGCCATAGCCTGCCGCAGCACAGGCTTATTTCCGATTGTCCGACGTGGTGGAACTCCACCCTCTACATGCTGGAGAGGTTGTGGGAGCAGCGAATGGCGGTCAGGCTATACCTGTCTCAGACATCTTCCTCCAGAAAAGGGCCAATGGACTACATTACTGGGGACCAGTGGCAGCTGATTGGACAGGCGTGCAAACTGTTGGAGCCGTTTGAGCAGGCAACAAAAGTGGTCAGTGAGGAGCACTGCAGCATATCAGAAGTGCTCCCTCTTGCCTTCATGCTGGACAAGGCTCTTGACAAACTGCTCGAACAGGGGTAGGAAGCCCTACTGAACAGTGGTGATGAGTCAAGTGGGGGAGTGAGTGAGCATGCTCAAGTCCTGGATGAGGAGGCAGAGGTTGTGGAAGAGCCCATTGTCCGGGGGTGGGAAAAAGATTCTGATTATGTGGAGCTGGAGCATGACGACAGTTCTGACAGCCAGGGAGAGGTGATTAACCCTCCTGGCGGTTTATTAAAATCCGGGGCAGCAAAGCCGTTTTTTTTTTCTTTCATGTAGCGAGACCAGGTCTCGCTACATGATAGCCGCTGCTCAGCGGCATCCCCCCAGCCCCTCCGATCGCTGGAGTTCAAAGAACGGGATCTCCTGGAGGGCTTCCCCCGTCGCCATGGCGATGGGGCGGGATGACGTCCTCGACGTCGTGAGGTAAAAGGGGACTCTGATCCACCCCTCAGCGCTGCCTGGTACTGATTGGCCAGGCAGAGCACGGGGTCTGGGGGGGCGTGGCTGTGGCGCGACGGATAGCCGCGGATCGGCGGGTAGTGGCGGTGATCGGATTGCACATGCAGCTAGCAAAGTGCTAGCTGCGCGTAGCAAAAAAAAAAAAATTATGCAAATCGGCCCAGCGGGGCCTGAGCGGTGCCTTCCGGTGGCATAGCCCGAGCTCGGCTCGGGCTTACCGCCAGGAAGGTTAATGGCAGACATCTCTTCCCTATGGCTGCGCATATGCTTCAGTGCCTCCGTAAGGACCCCCACATTAAAACTCTAAAATCAAGGCTTGACATGTGGGTGGCCACCATCTTAGATCCTCGATGCAAGGGGAAAATGCAGCAGACGCCAGGATGAGCCAGATCTGGGATGTCCTTCTTCGTTGGGTAGAAGATGCATTTCCTGCACCTGTATCCCGGGCCCAAGCTACCAAGCCTCATCATACTCAGCAAAGGTCTCGTGGTCCCACTCCCAGCAGTAGCACCAATAGCTAATCTGTGAACCTGCTGAGTATGTTGAAGGAATTTTATCAGCTAATGCCAGATACTCTTTCTAGCAGCAGCACCACCAGCGAACAAAGTGGTCACTGCCAACGGCTGGCCTGTATGGTGAATGATTACTTGGGGTTGGCCAGTGCTCCAGACAATATGGAGAGTAATGATGACCCCATGGACTATTGGACAAAACAACTGGATACCTGGCCTGAACTCGCTCAGTATGCACTGGAGGTTCTGGCATAGTGTTCTTTCTGAGCGAGTGTTTGGTGCTGCAGGTGGGGTGGTCACCGACCAATGGACCCGTCTGTGCACAGACAATGTGGACATACTAATGTTCATAAAAATAAATGAGTCATGGATCAGTGATAATTACAAGGTCCCTCTCACTGACTAAATTACAATGTGCTGTTTTTCAAGCCTCAAAGGCTCTCGCTCTCAAACTCTGCTGCCTATAACTATCATCGCATATTTTTGCATTGTAAGATCAAAAAAACTCTGTTTTTGCTGCAATCCGACGTAATATCACTAACCCTATGCTTTTGGCCAATGACAACTCCTGCTGCTTTAAAAAAAAATTATAATGACTGCTGTGAAACCACCTCTGGGTCCCATGGCCTACGACAACTCCTGCTACTCCCAAACAAAAATTGTGATGACTGCAATGGAACCACCTCTAGGTCCCATGGCTTACGACAGCTCCTGCTGCTCCCAAACAAAAATTGTGATGACAGCGTGGAACCACCTCTAGGTCCCATGGCCTACGACAACTCTTGCTGCTCCCAAATAAAAATTGTGATGACCGCCATGGAACCACCTCTAGGTTTGCATGGCCTACGACAATTCCTGCTGCTCCCAAGCGAAAATTGTGATGACCGCCATGGAACCACCTCTAGATCCCATGGCCTACGACAACTCCTGCTGCTCCCAAACAAAAATTGTGATGACTGCCGTAGAACCACCTCTAGGTCCCATGGCTTACGACAGCTCCTGCTGCTCCCAAACAAAAATTGTGATGACTGCCGTAGAACCACCTCTAGGTCCCATGGCCTACGACAAATCCTGCTGCTCAAAAAAAAAAAAAAAGACTGGTGGAACAGCCACTAGGTCCCATGGCCTACGATGTTTCAAAAACGATGTTTCAAATGAGATCACTGAAATTGTACCGCCGGAACACGGAATTCCGCAAAATACCGCCGGAATGTAATCGCCCTTTCCGATCATCCCTAGGTTTCAGCATCAGAAACACTTCCTATATCTATATATTTCTGTGCATTGGTATGGAACTCCGCCCTCCCAGTGATGGTTATCTTAGGCTGTTTAGCTATGCGTAATTCTTCCTCACCCTGAATATTTCTGGGAGACTAGGTATTATTTCTACTTGCTCCTGAACAAGAGTAAACACAAATTCCATAGTGATGCACATACCAGCGGTGAAGATGTTGTCACGTCACGTGTGATATATTTCCAAATTTAAATCCGGGTGAGGAAAATTTTAACAGTAGGCAAAAACTGACAAAATAATTTATATATGAATATTGTAAAAAAAATAAGCAATTTTATTTATTCTGTTTATTTCAGTGAAGTAACTTGTGAGAAACAGTTAGTGTTATGAAATAGATTAATGTACTCCCTAAAACACTGCAGAAACTATCAGTACTCTGTAAATTCACCATAATTACCATTAATACTGTAATACATTTGTCATTTATGAATAGGTACAGTTAAACACATCCACCAGTCTAAAGCAATAGTGCACATCTGTTGATTACTATTAATCCCTTCTCTATCGCTGGTACAGACTGGCTGCGTTTCGCTGCGATTTTAGAATCGCATGTGATTTTTTAATCGCAAAGCATTTATGGAAATAAAAAATCGCATCGCACCACTGTGTACAGTGCCTTGCGATTGGCTTTATTTTTATGAATGCTTTGCGGTTTAAAATCACAGCGCAATGCAACCCAGTGTGTATAGGCCGTAATGGCTGAAAACTGAAAAATAATATATTTTTTTTACATTTTTTTCTTATTATTCCCTGTAAAAATGAATATTAAATAAAAAAAATGCTTAGCAAAAAGTACCATCCAAATAAAGCCTAATTGGTGGTGAACCCCCCCCCCCCCCCCCCCAATATAATGATAATTTCAGTGTGATAAGTAACGATAAAGTTATTGGCAAATAATTGGTAGGATGTGATGTGAAAATTGCTCTGGTTTTTAAAGGGGAAAAACCTGTGGTTGGATAACGGTTGAAATAATGCCTTATAGGTTTAATTATTTAAAGTTCCTTTTTTGGTATATTTTTTATTACCAATGTATCATTTTCACTTTAATATGCACCATAGTAGGACACATTTGAATTTCTTAATATTTCCCATAAATATTATTTTTCTGTGGAAATGTTTGTGGTAAAATTAATTAAGATCTCAGGGCTGGTGCACACCGAGCGGCTTTTTGGGCGTTTTCAGATCCGCTTGCGGCTGCGGATCTGCTTGGTCAATGTATCTCAATGGGGTGGTGCACACCAGAGCGGCAGGCGTTTTGCAGAAACGAAAAATGCCTGGGTGAGGCATTTTTTGGATTTTGGATGCGTTTCTGCCTCAATGTTAAGTATAGGAAAAACGCAAACCGCTCTGAAAAACGCCTGTTCAGAGCGGTTTTGCAGGCGGTTTTGTTACAGAAGCTGTTCAGTAACAGCTTGACTGTAACAATATATGAAATCTACTATACTGAAAACCGCAGCAGCAATCCGCAAAACGCTAGCAAAACGCCATAGAAAAATTTAAAAAAGCGTTTAAAAATCTGCTAGCATTTTGCGGATCTGCTAGCGGGTTTTGGTGTGCACCAGCCCTCACAGAGATTTCTGATTTGAATGGAAATTGTATGCAGGTTTCAATAGGACCAATACAAATCTGCAGGAAGTGGCTTTAACTATCCCAGAGATTCATGTTATACAAGAACTATGCAGGGTGCTGTACATCTAATAGGCTCCTGAAGGTGGATTGTTATACAACTGGAGAAACAGATGATAGATATGTTTAGCAGAGGAAATAGGCCTGTTAAGTTCCATTGACATAATGAAAATCAACGGAAACGCAACTCCCATTCTTTTTTTGTATGAATAGTGGTTCAGTGGATATCACTCTTGCCTTACAGCACTTGGTCCCTGTACCAGGACACTATCTGCATGGAGTTTGTTTGTTATCTCTGTACTTATGTGGGTTTCCACACAATTCCAAAAACATACAGATAAATGAATTGGCTTCCCATTAAAAATTGGCTGTAGACTTCCCCAAATTGTCAAATCTTTTTTAATGAATTTTATATAAAGAATACATAGTGAAAAAAAATGTACGGATTTCAAAAACAAAGTTAACTGTTCAAGATTCCTTTACAGGATAGGCTTTGCATATCCTCACCTCAATGTCGCAAGGCTCAAATCCTGCTGAAACAACAAACATTAAATGCATGGCGGCTGGAAACTCTTCTGCTCGTCTATCTTCATCATGCTGCTCGGCAGGTATTAAAGGAACACTGTAGCAAAAAATTGAAAATACTTTTTTAACACATACAAATAAGAAGCATGTTTCTTCCAGAGTAAAATCCTATGTTTCTGTCGCTTTAATTATTCAGCAGGAATCTGATGGAACTGACTAGTCCATATCTTGGGTGGCGGGGGGATGGGTTGGGGAGGGGAATTATCAAGATTTAATTTATTCTTTACAAAAGCTCTCCCTGGAGAGGATCATTATAAGGATGCAGGCCTTTCCCCTAACCTGCTTGCACACTATTCTGGTACTGGCAGTTGGGCTGAGCAACTGCCATTTACTAAGTGCTTTGGAAAATAAAGACAATCCTGAGAATCCCCCATGAGGAGATGGGCTAGTCCAAAAGCTGTTAGTTCTGGCAGATTTTTACTATCTACTATAAGTTACAGCAACATAGGAAAACATGTTTTATAGAGGAGACTTCTCTCAAAGATCCAGAGAAAGGTCTTTATTCAGTTCACTTTTTATTCTAAGTTTTCTCCCAGGTGATATCTTCCCACCTTTTTAATAAAATGCCTTTTAAGCTACCAGAAAGCAATAAATTACTCAGAATAATTCTGACAATACCTTTTCATCTACTTTTTGGTACTTTTTGCATTTGAAGAGTGCTGAAAAAATATTTTAAACAAGCCCGCTGTCTGGGTGTCACCCTGGACTACGCACTCTCCTTCACTTCCCACATCCAAAACCCCACAAAGTCCTGCAACTTCCACCTTCGTAACATCTGTAAGATTCACCCTTTTCTGACCTCTGCCACCACCAAACTCCTCATCGATGCCCTCATAATTTCCCGCCTTGACTACTGCAATGCCCTGCTGTCTGGTCTCCCTATGACCCGAACAGCCCCAAAGCAGTCCATCATGAATGCGGCAGCCAGAATTATCCACTGCTCCCATCGCTCCACCACGGCAGATCCCCTCCTAGAATCCCTCCACTGGCTTCCTATCCAGTCCAGAATCAGATTCAAGATACTGTGTCTGACCTACAGATCTGTCCACAAAACCTGTCCAACCTACATTTCCGATCTTACTCAGAGGTACACACCTAGCCGCTCACTCCGCTCTTCCAATGAAATTCGCCTAACCGCCCCCGCATCACCCAGTCCCATGCACGCCTCCAGGACTTCTCAAGAGCTGCTCCAACACTATGGAACTCCCTACCTCCACCCATTAGGGCAGCCCCCTCCTTCAGCATCTTCAAGAAAGCCCTCAAAACTCACCTTTTCACTCTGGCCTACCACCCCTCACAAGTGCTCTAAACCCACAGCTGAACTCTAGTCCCCTACCGTTCGTGTCCTTACCTCTCCCTCTAGATTGTAAGCCTTTGGGCAGGGTCCCCCTCCTTTTGTGTCCTACCTGATCATGCACCTCCATTACTGTGAACCCATGCTATGCATCTGAACCTAACTTTCCTAATCTCCATGCTCCCCTCCAGTGACTGACTAAGCATTACCTGGTACTCATACTGTGCTGTGTGATCTGTTTTTCTTGTATTCCTGTATTATCATATTGCTGTATAACACCCCTGAATATTGTCTGTAACCTAAATTAATGTCCAGTGCTGCGTAATATGTTGGAGCTTTATAAGTACAATAAATAAATAAATAAAAGATGAAAATTATCTTTTAGGAGAAAACTTAGGAGAAAAGTGAATTGCATATGGCCAGAGTCTCTCTGGCCCATATGCAGTTCATTTTTTCTCCTGAGTAATCTCCAAGGAGATCATTTTCATATTCTCTTTAATACACATTTAAGCATTTTACAATTAAAAAAGTACCTAAAGGTCGGTGAAACATTATTATCATTTTATGACAAGGGGCCATATGCAATTCACTTTTTTATCCTGAGTTTTCTCCTAGGTGATATTTTCACAATTTGTAAATAAAATGCCTTCTATACAGCCAGCAAGCAAAGAAATACTACAAATATTTGCACCTACTCTTTTGGTACTTTTTCAGTTGCAAAGTGCTAAAAAGTTACTTTAAATCAAAGATGAAAATGTATCTCCTAGGAGAAAACTCAGGGGAAAAAGTGAATTGCATACGGCCCTATTTTTTATCTTCCATTTAAAATAACTTTTTATCATTTTTCAATGGAAAAAGTGACAAAGCGTAGGTATTTTCAGTAAATGTTTTCTTGCTTGCTGGTAGTTTAAAAGGCCTTTTATTCACAAACTGTGAAAATATCACCTAGGAGAAAACTTAGGTGAAAAAGTTCATTGCATATGGGCCGCAGTGTAATAGCCCAATTTTCATTACAATGCAGAGGTGCTGTTTAACTTAGTATTGTGTTATGCTAAGCATAACGAAAAGGACACTAGATCAGAAGTAAAGGAAAATGGCCACATCAGCCAGCAAGTACATTAAGTTCTGCTGCTTATCAGAAAACAGCCTCGTTCTATTTCACTACTAAGTAAGGAAACCATAACTGTGGCCTTAAATTGGTCAAAGTTTAAGTAATTATTTTTTGATAGAGTAAAATGATTAATGAAATTATCATTTTTTTAATCAATAGATCAATTTTGATCAGCTAGATTAAAAGTGAGATGTGGTCCAGTGGGAGCAGTGGAGAAGGTCCAAAACCATCATTCTGTCAAAATAGCAGAAGTTTATTTTGGTGATACATTTAGGACAAACTGAATTAAGGTATTTAGCAAATTTCAAAATGTAAATTTTCCTCTTTAGGCATAGCACAGAACTGTACAAGTACTGCACAGTTGGGCTTTGACATGATCATATACAGGTCAGTTGGGCCTTCAAATATACCTATAGTGCTGGCAAGAGAAAGGCGGTAGATAGTGTCTGTGATGCTTAAAGTGATAAGGTTTGGTACATCCTTACCATATATACTCTACCCCCCAATATTTGACCCTCTTAAGCTGTAATTTTTTAATAACTCAAGTATAAGTCTATCCAGCAAAGTTAATAGCAGCACTTGGGGACCAGGATAGGTTAATGGCTGCACTGCATAAATGAATGAAGCTATTAACCCCTTCTTCCCCCAAGTGCAGCCAATAACGCCATGTGCTCATCTGCATAAAGCCACAGTAGCAATGTAAGTCTAAATTTGTCATAATGTCATTTGCATAATCTCACTTTGGTTTAGCATACAGCCTAAAGACAACATCTTGTCCATGTGCCTATATGAGCCACAAGTTTATTGGAATGTCATTGATGTAATTTCAATTCAGTCTTACCTGCTATAGAGCTTTACCAGTTCTCAGTCTGTCTGTCGGTATCCAGAGCCTTCCCTCTACTTAGATATGTATCACACTTGAGGTAAGTCTCCTCACTTCTGGTTTGCTTTAAAGTGTACCAGATGACAAAAAAATTATACTTACCTAAGAAGAGGGAAGCCTCTGGATCCTGGAGAGTTTTCCCAATTTCTCCTGGTCACCAGTGTTGTCACGCACGAACCCCCATAACATATCTGGATATGTTATGTGCTCACGCTCCTCTTCAAGCAGTATTGTGCATACTCAGTAAGTTAGAGCCACTGACTCCTCGAGTGGCTCCATGCTACTTTGCAAGCGCAGCCACGTGTGTCCATTAAGAGGAGCATAGACATGAACTTCTAGAGGGTCCTGGGCAGTGGAGGGTGTCTGGAGGAGGACAAGGGGAGCATCTGGGGGATCAAGAGATTTTCCTCTTCTTAGGTTAGTCTAATTTCTTTGCTTCAGGCATATTCTCACTAGAGCAGATACAAAATGGACACACTGTCCATTTTGCATCTGCTCTGTGCTTTCCACTCTGCCTGCCATCCGAAGCGATCATCCCTCACCTTCCTCACCGCCGATCGATCCCTCTATATACTGCCTGGAGGCCAGCAGGAGCATGGGGCTCTCCATAGGCAAGATTAGACAAATTCTCTCAAGCAACAGGAAAATTTTCAATAGTCCAATATGAACCAGTGAGAAATCTCCCTGTTGCTGAGGACTCCCTTTGATCTTTTGAAACCCAAAGGGGATCCCCATGCTTCTTCCCTGTGCACAGGGAGCTAGTGGTGGCGAAGGGTGGCGAGATGCGTAGCCTGGGGCAGATGCAGACGCATCTGGGATTATTACTGACTGCACAGAAGTGCGGTCCAATTACTGCAATGGATCCTGCGGACAAGTTTAAATGGCTCCTTTTTATAAAATAAGAGCCGTTTACTGTCTGTTTAGCGATGAGCAGAGAACAGACAAAAAAAAAGGAACACAGCCTTAGGATCACTGCGAATTGTCTTTAAGTCCATGAAAAACAGTAGTGATCCGGACAGATTTTCTATGCTGTTTGTTCATTCGTTCCTGCTGCTGGTCATCTGCTCCACCCAGAAATTAGATACATTAGGCTTTCCCGCATCACCGCCTAGACTGTAGCTCTAAGGATGAGCTACTATGAAAAACCTTTTCACTGGTTATTTGCCCCCATAGAAGGCTTTGATTTGGTCTGAGCACTAATTGTTAATTGCAAATCATTGCCTTTTACTGGCTTAAAGTAAGGCTCTTTAGTTGATAAAAATAGAATCCTTATTGCGTTCTTACCCACATCCCACCCATTTGGGAAAAGAGCACATCTGGAAAGGCATTCAGATTAAAATATTACATTAGATCATGGTATTTTCCTTATGAGATGATTGCAATGATAATGATGGAGCTAATGGTATTAATAAAAAATCTTAGAAGCAGTGTCAGGTTAGCTGCAGGGAATATGTAGATACATATTCTGAAGAAAGAAAAACGCATCTTGGAGCTTCTTTACCTCAATGCTGAAGTAATACAAGCAACAATAGATAAAACATATAGCGCATGTCTGGGCACTGAAAAAGGGGCAAGCAACTACAGTATTTTTGCACATAGCTGGCAGTATTCAGTGATGGTAACAATTAAAATTATATATATATATATATATATATATATATATATATATATATATATATATATACACATATATATATATAGTGGGTTGCAAAAGTATTCGGCCCCCTTGAAGTTTTCCACATTTTGTCATATTACTGCCACAAACATGCATCAATTTTATTGGAATTTCCACGTGAAAGACCAATACAAAGTGGTGTACATGTGAGAAGTAAATCGCAAATCATACATCATTTCAAGCATTTTTTACAAATCAATAACTGCACAGTGGGGTGTGCTTTATTATTCAGCCCCCCTGAGTCAATACTTTGTAGAACCACCTTTTGCTGCAATTACAGCTGCCAGTCTTTTAGGGTATGTCTCTACCAGCTTTGCACATCTAGAGACTGCAATCCTTGCCCATTCTTCTTTGCAAAACAGCTCTGGCTCAGTCAGATTAGATGGACAGTGTTTGTGAACAGCAGTTTTCAGATCTTGCCACAGATTCTCGATTGGATTTAGATCTGGACTTTGACTGGGCCATTCTAACACATAGATATGTTTTGTTTTAAACCATTCCATTCTTGCCCTGGCTTTATGTTTAGGGTCATTGTCCTGCTGGAAGGTGAACCTCCGCCCCAGTCTCAAGTCTTTTGCAGTCTTCCAAGTTTGCCCTGTATTTGGCTCCATCCATCTTCCCATCAACTCTGACCAGCTTCCCTGTCCTTGCTGAAGAGATGCACCCCCCGAGCATGATGCTGCCACCACCATATTTGACAGTGGGGATGGTGTGTTCAGAGTGATGTGCAGTGTTAGTTTTCCGCCACACATAGCGTTTTGCATTTTGGCCAAAAAGTTCCATTTTGGTCTCATCTGACCAGAGCACATTCTTCCACATGGTTGCTGTGTCCCCCACATGGCTTGTGGCAAACTGCAAATGGGACTTCTTATGCTTTCTGTTAACTATGCCTTTCTTCTTGCCACTCTCCCATAAAGGCCAACTTTGTACAGTGCATGACTAATAGTTGTCCTATGGACAGAGTCTCCCACCTGAGCTGTAGATCTCTGCAGCTCGTCCAGAGTCACCATGGGCCTCTTGACTGCATTTCTGATCAGCGCTATCCTTGTTCGGCCTGTGAGTTTAGGTGGATGGCCTTGTCTTGGTAGGTTTACAGTTGTGCCATACTCCTTCCATTTCGGATTGATCGCTTGAACAGTGCTCCGTGGGATGTTCAAGGCTTTGGAAATCTTTTTGTAGCCCAAGCCTGCTTTAAATTTCTCAATAACTTGATCCCTGAACTGTCTTGTGTGTTCTTTGGACTGGGAATCCCCGACTTCAGAACCGCCTGCCGATGCCAACCGCCGATCCGACGCATTGTCAGGGACTCCCTGCCTTGTCCCCCTGTGTGGTTTGCCGGTCCGCTCCCCTGGTAACAATAACTGCAGAGCAACTCCCCTTTCTATGGATTCTAGCACTGTGTGGTCTGCTGTGTGGTCCTCCGCCTCCAGCATGTCAGCTACACCTGTAAATGAAAAGTTAGCACAGAGACGCTCACCTACTCAGCGGCAGCCGCGGTGGTGGCAGCACGATCTGTAGACATCTTTCCCAGGAGGCTTCCCCTAGTGACGGCTCCTGCTAATGACTCATTGAGTCATGGGGAATGACTCATTGAATCATTAACATGAGCCGTCACTAGGGGGAGCCGCGCAGCTTCCCCTAGAGACGGCTCCTGTGAATGATTTAATGAGTCATTCCCCATGACTCAATGAGTCATTAGCAGGAGCCGTCACTAGGGGAAGCCTCCCGGGACCGAGATGTCTGCAGATCGTGCCGCCGCCGCTGAGTAGGTGAGTGTCTCTGCGCTAACTTTTCATTTACAGGTGTTGCTGACATGCTGGAGGCGGAGGACCACACAGCAGACTACACAGCGCTGGAATCCATAGAAAGGTGAGTTGCTCTGCAGTTATTGTTACTGGGGGAGAGCTCAACATGGGGGGGGGGGGGACAGAGGACAGGATGGGGACTGGGGGGGCACACACATGGACATGCACAGGAGGGGGCACACACAGGAGGACAGGAGGGGGACACAGGGACTGGAGGACCACACAGGGGGGGTGAAGGGGACACAGGGACTGGAGGACCACACAGGGGGGGTGAAGGGGACACAGAAACACACATAAGGGGGCAGGAGGGGACACAGAACCACACAGGGGGACAGGAGTGGACACAAGGGGCCTGGAGGACCACAGAGGGGGGCTGGAGGAGGCACACAGGACATGAGGGGACACATGGGGCAAGAGGATCACACAAGGTGGCAGGAAGGGATGCCACACACAGGGGGACAGAAAGGGACACATAGTGGACACAAGAGGACAATGGGGAGAACATGTACTGTACAATACGCTCCTGGAATATGGACGCACCAGGTTTAGTATACACTGTATACATTTTTTTCCCAGATTTTTGCCCTCTAAACCTAGGTGCGTCTTATATTCCAGAGCGTCTTATATTCCGAAAAATACGGTATATTGTAGGAAAAAATTATTTCTCAGCTTTGTTACATTTGAGCAAAAAGTGTCCAGTCCAAAATTATTCATACCCTTCACAAACTGCCACAGTCTGTGGTAAAATCCAAAATTCTATACCATTCCAAATAGTCCAAGCTGTTCTAAAGCATCCTAATTATCCTGATTAATTGGTAACAGTTGTTTTAATCAACTCAACAGGTGAAAAACAGCAGCTCTCTGTGGTTGGTTTGTGGACAGTCATGGCTAAGACAAAGAAGCTCAGGGAGGACCCACGGCTGCGCATTGTGGCTGCTCACAAGTCAAGAATAACTACAAGGCCATTTCTTAATGCTTTCAAGTTCCAGTGGCTACAGAGCAAAGTATTATTAAAAAATACAAGATGTTCCACACTGTTTAAAATCTCAGAAGAAGTGGTCGTAAGCCAAAAGTACACCTGTGCTGACCAGGAGGATAGTGAGAGAGGTGAAAAAGAATCCAAGGATCACCACCAAGACCATCCTGGTGAATCAAAATTTTGTTTAGAGATGATGGGCCATATGCAATTAACTTTTTCTCTTGAGTTTCCTCCGAGGTGATAATTTTAAACTTGTCAATAAAATGCTTTTTAAACTGCCAGTGCCAGCATGCAAGGAATACTAACATTTTGATAGTACTTTTTTATCTACATTTTATAATTCAATTGCAAAGTGCTGAATAATTATTTTAAATACAAAATGACAAATTATCTTCTAGGTGAAACTTAATTACATATGGGCTGATGATTCTCTTTGTTTTTATTGAAAGCCCCCAGGTCTGTGACCTGGTGGAGGCTGCTGCTACAGTAGCACAAAACCTAATGGCTTAAACATGGAAAGTACCAGAGGGACCCAATTTAACGGATTGGATAGAACGTATGTTTGGCTTTTTGGAGCTTGAAGGGTGGGAGGCAGATAGAGTGGTATCTGATAGTAACCTACAAGGGTGAAAAAGAGCATGGTATGAGTATAGAGGGAAGAGTGGATAGCTTGATAGTTTGACCTAGGCAGTATGGGTGTTTTTCACGAATTAGAATAAATGTTGTGTTTATGCTCAGTTCAGAATAAAAAAAAAGAGAGAGAAAGCAAAGCAACATACAAGTGCCACACATTTATGGGAACTCCTGCAGCTGAGTTCAGAAGAACATTCTGAAAATATTTGATTTCAGTTTATTGAAAAATACCACAAGTGTGTTCAGCATTTACTGGATGCCAACCAAAGATGGCTATTTAGTTGAGTTAAATCTTAGAATACATTTAGAATTCAAAGATTCCATGATTTCTCTTTTTGAATTTCAATTAACATGGAATCCATTTAAAAGGGATTAGGGCCTGACTTAACAGTGTTTGATCCTGAACCAAGTCTAAAAAAAGCATCTAAACCCTGTTCAAATGTAGAATTTGACATAACTACCTCCTCTAGTGAGGAGGACTCTGTAATAAATACATGCTAAAAAATGTTACAAAATTGTCATTACTCTATACATAGTTCATGTCCCCTTGTCCATTGTACACACCTAGGGACAAAGAGCGCCTTTACCAACCCTTATATTGCCCTTGCTTATACTTTTATATGTTAATTAGAACAACTCTAGCCCACTATGTCTAACCTTTCTTTCTAAATAAGGCCATCCATTCGTTTGATAGCTGCCTTTTTTGTATCCTATTTAAAAATGTAATGTATTTTGTGTAATGTGTTGCCCAAAACTATGTTCTATATTCCAGATGTTGCCTCACAAGTGGTTTATACAGGAGAAGTCACAAACGATTTATACAGGAGAAGTAGTGTTTGAGTGTCACGGTTTTTATTTCCCTTCTTATGCATCCGAAAATTTTATTTGCCTTGGCTGCTGCATCTTGGCATTGGCTATGATTCCCTTTTTTACCATCAACCAGTTCTCCCAAGTCCTTCTTCTAGTCCAAAATCCCCATCTGTATCCCATTTAGTTTATTTGGTGCTATGCCCTAGGCACAGCCAAAATGCATGAGATTACATTTATACATCTTTCCTCTGCCATTTACCTGCCCAGATCGCCACACTGTCTAGATCCTTCTGCAATGTGTCCCTATCCTGCTGAGTGTTGGGTTGTGCTGTCAGCTGATATAGTCTAGTGCAGTTCTGATCCACACGTAGTTCAGGACTCTGTACAGTGGAAGAGCCCAAGAAACTGTAGCACACAGTAAATAGTAGTAGATTTCTAGCTAAGATGTAAAATTATGTTCAAGTCTCAGAATTGAAGCCATTTTTCTGACTGTGTTTTGTAGCTGTAATATACCAATAAGGTTACTTTGGAGAACACACAAACCTGTAGCACATTTCCTCTGTATTTCCTTCAGTAAAACATATATTTGGCTAAATGTATATAGTTGGGTGGTGCTTAACTGTACATGTATGAGATGAAGGAACATCTGGAAGATGTACCAGCTGCTGCCACACAACATCTCCATCACTTAACTGCTTGACCCAGTGGGCTGTAAATAATACATACTGTCTGTGGCCATATTTAATGCACCATGTGTTCCTAGTTGCATGCATTTGCTGCAGAGTGAACAGTCCTGGACGCATAATTAGTTACTGGCCACACTAGTGTACAGTACAGAGGACAACCTTGGTAGAAAAAGTGGTAGTTTAAGACCCTTCATCAGTCAGCAATTGCACTAGAGCACCTTGGCTGGACTAACAATTATTTTGGATTTTAAGAGGTGGTAGGGCATTAATTTTATTAGCTCCTGTACAAACAGAAGAAAAGCATAACAGTACTGAGTAGAACAGGGCATAATAAGGATGAGTTGAAGGAGGAATAATTGGTGCTCTGACTCAAACTCATATTGTCTGAGTCATCATCTTTGTGTGACTGATTGTAAAATTGAACTAGCTATCCAGGGCACAATTTCAGGTACTTGACAAAAATGAATCAGCCACATATAAATACCACAAGTCTGTGACCTGTAGGTCATCCCCAACTGGCATTTTTCACAACAGGCAATAGTGGGAACCGTACGCAAGTAGTGCACCACACAGCACAATCAGAACATCTAGCAACATGGAGAGTGAAGGAAGCGGATAAGTAGCATGTCCTGTTTTATGTTTCTATGGTCCTGAGTCACTAACCTATGGTAAATTTGCCATGTGCAGGAAGCGCATGGCAATTTTACGTTTACACTAATTAGGCAGCGTGCTCTACGCTGCAAGCAATAGTAACTGTAAAATTTCCCTGCTCTGCCTGCACATACTGTATTACCGTATATACTCGAATACAAGTCGACCTCGTGTATAAGTTGATTTTAATATTCAACCCTGTTTTTTTATTGACTTAAGTATAAGTCTACCCAGCAAAGTTAGTGGCTGCACTTAAAGCTCAGGAGGGGTTAATGACTGCACTGCACAAAGTATTGCAGCCATTAACCCATCCCTTAAGTGCAGCCAATACCACCTCCAGGCCACCAAGTGCTGCAATTATTCACTCCCTTTTATGCAGCCCAGTATTTCCCCCCTTGCCGCTTTTCTTCTTAATTGTTGTGGCCAAAACTTTCATACCTGTGTTTTCTTGGCATTTCCTTTCCTCAAAGTATCACTTACCACTGGGTAAATTGTTGCAAATGGGAATGTCACTATTAGTATACACAATTTTCAGTGTGCTCAGTGTTGCCTGTGACTCGTGTATTAGTCGACCCCTATACTTTTATGAAGTGAATCAGATCTAAATTTCTAGACTTATATTCGAGTATATACAGTAAGCCTACCATAGTTTAGTGACTCAGGGCCTTGGACTGGTCATCTGAAGCTTGTAGTACGGGGGGAATGTACTACAATGTACTACAAGCTTCAGAATATAAAATGCCATGTTTTGCCATGCTGTGTATTAGGGGGACTAATATACAGCATGTCAAAACATGTTGGCATTTTATATTTAAATATCAATAACAATAATAATTCAGACTGTTACTTACATAGCTACTGATTTGTTCAGGTACAGTGTGCAGCAGGGGGCACACTTTAAAGGAGTACGGCACAGGCACAGGACGATATGCACCTGCGCAGTACGCTCCCGGTGATGCCAGTGGGAGCAAGGACACGACCGCACAGGTGCAGTGTGGCGGGGACCAGAGCATCAGTGAGTGGCTGCACGGGCACAGGAGGACATCTGCGGGGGACCATTAGAAGCCCTTGAAGCCCCCCAGGTAAGTTCAAATCTTTTTCCCTCTACCCCCCTACAGTACTCCTTTAAAGAGAAACTCCAACCTAGAATTGAACTTTATCCCAATCAGTAGCTGATACCCCCTTTTACATGAGAAATATAATGATTTTCACAAACAGACCATCAGGGGGCGCTGTATGACTGATTTTGTGCTGAAACCTCTCCCACAAGAAGCTCTGAGTACCGCGGTACTCTGGGCAAACTGCCACAATGTCACAATGTTCACAGACAGAAATTAGCTGTTTACAGCTGTCTCTAACAGCCAAAACAGCTAGGAGCAGCTACATAACCTGCCCACAGTAAAAATGTCACCATGTAATACATGTCAGAATGTATATCGGGGAGAGGAAAGATTTTACAATGAGCAAACACTGACTAAATCATTTATACATAATTATGGTAAAAAATGAAGCACTTTTTTACTACATTATTTTCGCTGGAGTTCCTCTTTAAGACTTCATTTTCTACTATGGTAAGTTTGTCTCACACGTACATTTGATAACTAAGCTCTCTGCTGTTAGTTTTTCAATGTATCGCACAGATAATAGTTATTCAGTGGAGGACACACTAGGCAATCTGTCTACTATATGTAGGGTTTAAAGAGGAACTCTAGGCTGCTTTAAAATCTCACAAAACACATTCCTGGCCCTCCTTTGGGATTTGGAGCCCAACTCAATAACCAATAAATATATTAAAACGTGAAGATACCTTAAAAAGGAACTGTAGTAAAAATAATGTAATTATTAAAATTGCTTATTTTTTAACAATATTCATTTATAAATTATTTAGTCTTTGTAAAATCTTTCCTCCTCCCAATTTACATTCTGAAATGTATCACAAGTGGCGACATCTGTAGTCGTGTTGTGTGATCTCTGTGGAATATTCCAAAGCCAGTTAAAATAATATCTGGTCTCCCAGAATGCTTGGGGAATGCTGCATATCTAAACAGCCTAGGTTAAGCATCACTGGGTGGGTAGGAATACATACCAACATACAGCAATATACATCTCTACTCTAGGAAGTGTTTCTGATGCTGAAACCAGGAAAATTACTGTAAAAGTGGGTATCCTGAATAATTGACTGCATTCTACTATATGTCTGTACAATGCCTCATAAAGATAATCTAGAACACAGGTGTCGAACTTAAGGCCTGGAGGGACAGATCCATGCCAATGTTTAGGATGGACTGAGAAAGAGAGGAATGTGTTCTACCTTACAGACCACACCTTATGTGTTCTACCTTACAGACCACACCTTTCCTGATTCAGACCCATCAATTCATTTGAGCCATGTCAAAAATGTGTGAGGATCTTTAAAGGACCGGTTTGACATCCCTGATCTAGAATATCCTGATGACATCATCAGTCTAGCCCCACTGCACTATTCTATCAGTAGAATAACTGGCAGGGTTGATGCTGCCTCATGTGCAACTGTGTGTGAGATACAGGGCTTCATTTCTCCTGACCCCAAGTGGTGACTGTCATCCCAGTATGACTGTTGCCGTATTACGCTTTCATTCAACCTCTTTTAGCTTTTACATTTGTCCCGAGTTCCTCTTCAAATTCACATAGATAAATGTATCTGATATTTGAGACTGTTTGAGCAGCTTTGCAAGGGGTCATTCAGGGACTGATCCTAAAATATTATATATGATGCTGCCATGAACTGGAGAGAAGGTGCATTTTGGATGTATAACTTATGCAGTGGGTGTCAGTGAAGGTCGGGATGAACTTGTCATCCTTTGTATCCCTTGGGGAAGAACATTTACCAGAACTCTATACAATTTAGCATGATTCCTTGCTCCTAAAATGCAGTACTCATCTTAAGTAATGTTCCTGTTGTGAACTGATGCTGTGTTCGTGTGAACAGATGCTATTGTATGTTATTAAAACAAAGTAAAAAGTACAAATAATAATAATAATAATAATAATAATTTGATGGTTAGTTTGATATTCAATACTTAAAAGCTATTTATTGCTAATAAAACTGTTGAAAACCTTAGTAGAAATGTGATGTTATAAATGTGAGCTTCTGTGCCCTTCATAAAATCTACCACAAATATTGGCACCTGGGTAAGGTAGGAAACACTTTGAACGCCAATGGGCAGAGGAAATAAAAAAAGGTCTACTTAACATCTCTGTCAATTCAGTCCCTCATTTAGGCTCTTGCTCTCTTTGGAGTCGCCCTTGGCAGGCTCTAGGTACATACTTTGGACAGGAGGAATGTGAACGCTAGGGAGGTTTAAAGGTCTGGTTTCTAAAAAATACATAAATCTGTTGCACAACACCAGCATGTGGTTTTAAATAAACCCAATAAAAGCAAAATATCTTGTACTTCTGGGGATTCAGAGGCAGCAAGCAGTTCTTCTTACAGAGCCAATCATTTAACTTAACCATTATTCTAAAATGCTCTTTTAAGAGTCCTAAATTTGAAACCATCATTTGTACAGAGAGGGTTATCTTCAGGCTGTGCCTGGCATTGCTACAGGGTATGATGAAATAGGGGAGCTGATTTAGAAAGGTTGGGGGACAGTGGAAAATGATTTTGAAAAACAAAACAATTACTTAAGTAATATCGAAATATGGTGATTATTGATGAAAGTTTTGTGAGTTAGAGTTGATGCAGGTCTCATAACAATAACGCTCATAAATCCAGAACAGCCTGTTTTATGGCTGGATAGTGTACTGGTTAAGGACTCTGTCCCTGACACAAGAGATCAGGGTTTAAATATCGTCTCTCCTTGTTCAGAAAGCCAGCACCTATTCAGTAAGGAGTCGTTGGGTTAGACTCGCTAACACTGCTACTGTCTACTGAGTGTGCCCCTGTGGTTGCAGCTTACCGGTAAGTGCTTTGAGTCTGCCAGGAAAAAAGTGCAAACGTGCAGCCCTGCTTAATATGTTGGTGCTTTATAAATACAATAAATATAAATGTTATTTGTCTTGTCTAAATGTTATTTGTCTTTGTTAGAAGCAAAATATTTTCTGGGTAGGTGCACAGGACTGTAGTCTCACACCTGCTACTTTACTATCCTTTCAGCAAACCCCACTGTATTCTGATATGGCCCAAGCAAGGGTTGCAATTCCTTGTCACCTAGTAAGAGACAATTTTTCAAAAAGCCATTGCAGGTTTGGTTCCTTCTTCTTGGAGATTTGAATGATACCCTAGGATGTCTGCAACAAGAACAGTTGTGTCATAGTCACAAAGAGGTTTTATTTTTAACACTGCACCACAAGTTAAAGGGACTCCGAGCACCTCTCATGGGCATGCCTTAAGCCAGATGACTTCCAACAAAGTCGTGCTATGACCCCTCTGGAGGACCCTCTTGCAATGGCCAGGCGTCCGGGTCACCCCTGTCTTCTCTGTTAGAGAAATGCATCACTGAATGAAGCAGGAAAATGTTCACTCACTTCCTCTTCCTGCTTCCTTCAGTGATGCATTTCTCTAACAGAGAAGACAGGGGTGACCCGAAAGTTATAACAGAGCCAAGATGGCAGCCGCGATTTTTAAATTGAAATCGAACGAAAACTATTTGGTGTAAAACGGCAATTGAATCAAAGAGGAGAGCACAAGCTACAGAATGATATGCATCTTTACGTTCTTTGCATGGGCATGCCCGTGAGAGGTGCTCGGAGTCCCTTTAATCACCTCAAAATGTATTGCCATATGTAGCTTTAAGGGGCGGATTCATATGGGACGTGGGCGGTGTTCCTCTGGAGGACAAAGGTGTCCCAGCTGGATTAGCAGGAAGGTGGCAGTAAGAGGAAGGCACAGTGTGGAGAGCAATCACATGGCTGAACACTGCATGTATTATTCTGTTTGGGCAGGTCCACAGCTGCCACATGGCACAGGGCCTCCTCCTACACAACGTTCTGTGTGAGTCATTTGGCTAAGGATATTTCTTTACGCTGGGTGACTGAGCAATGGTCTGTGCACATCAGGAAAACTGACTGAAGTCACATCTTAGGGAGATGCATAGTGTGAATGAAAGGGAATTAGGGAAAGCATAGTGTATGTGGGTCCTTTGAGAAATAAGTGAAGTACGAACAAGATATACAAATACATGCAGCAGCTAGTAGTCTTATGTGTCTGTTCTTGATATTGCTGGGCATCAACACCACCATTTTCAACTTACAATGGGGATGAGGGCAGCACATTAGGATAAAATTCCTCATTCACACATAGATACCTCCTCATCCCTCCATTTGGTAATGGACGTAGCTGTCTCCTCATCCCTACATCTGGTAATGACCTGATAGAGGCTGAGGGCACAATAGTTTACCTCAGAGGCAGGGGCAAACTTATGATTTTCAAGGGGGGGGGGGGGATTCCTGAAAGGTCTTCCTCAGCCATGCACGATACAATATAATAATATGATAGGACATCATACTGGGTACACATAGAGCAATGTCCGACTGACAAGATCTGACAATTAGTTCCCAAATTCCCGATCTGCCTCCATCAGCAACGGGATTG
Source organism: Hyperolius riggenbachi (assembly GCF_040937935.1). Lineage (NCBI taxonomy): Eukaryota > Metazoa > Chordata > Amphibia > Anura > Hyperoliidae > Hyperolius > Hyperolius riggenbachi. Next base: position 285,167,597 of record NC_090650.1, read on the forward strand.
ATCGGTAGCAGTTTGGATACAGACAGCCGGCATTGGTAATGAAGGGGAAAGTGAAACATTCACCCAGCAGTAGCACAGGGCTGTTCTCATACCAGGCTCTGTGCTCTGTTAAGTTCCCCAGAGCTGCTCCATGCTTTGTACACACACTGCTGCTCCATGCTCTGTACACACGCTGCTGCTCCATCCAACGTTTCCCTGTAGCAGGGAAACAAAGGGGGCAGTGATGTGAGCTGCAGGATGCCTGCAGATATTATTGTGTCTCAACTTGCACCTGTTCCCAGACACTGCACCGACCCTGGTCTGAGGGGGGATTCTGGGCAGCTGTAATCCCCTACTGGGTTTGCCTATGAGAGGCGCCTCTAAGCACCAGCAGAACAGGCAGTTGCATGAAGCGTAGATTTATCTAGAGATTTATCTAAACGGTGGCTTCCAGGAAAAATAAAAGTTTATTTTTCCTATCCTTAGAGACGGAAAACTAAGGGTGCAGAGAAAAAAAGTTCTGCTCTGTGAACATTTGTTCTTCAGTTGTCCTTTAAGGGCTGGATCGGATGGCACCTGTGGCAGCCCGGGGTCTTCTTTCAAATGCTTTTCTGCAAGCAATCAGAAAAGCATTTGTTGAATTTCAGCATGCTTCCCGGGTGCAGTGCTTTTCATCCCTGCAGTGGGAGACAGAAGTGTGGCGGTACATAATCCTGGAAGCAACATCGATCCAAATGCAGCATTTTAGCAATCAAACACCGGTTAGCGATCATACCGAGGGCTGTTCATTAATCAGAATGGACATTAATAAACAAACGCCAAGGCTGTCGTTTAACATTGCGGAACCATTTGTGTGGACCAGCCTAAGGTTTGGTTCACACAAGCTTCTGTCTTGCCTCTGCTTAGGGTCTCATTTGAACGCCTTTGTTTAACTGTTGTGTAAAAGCTTGTCTTTTTTATAGCTTTTAACGGCTTTAATCATTTGAAAGGCTTTTTATTCCTTGGGCTTCTGATGGCTTTTTAGAAGCAAGAAGTTTTGGCATATTGCATTGCATCCCAGGCTCCTGTTTTTTTTTCACAGACTACTGTAGTGGCTGGTGTTGGCTTTTGCAGGCTTTTGTCAGCCTTCAAATGACGTGTAGAAGCAACATGCAGCATCCACAATGGAGCAAGATGTCGGGTTCAAACGCAACATTTAGATGAAACCCTCTAAAAGCTGCTAAAAGCTACAACCAGCTTTTAAAAACCGCTTCCATTCATTTAAATGGAGTGGCTGTAGATCCCTTTTTAACGATGCTTTCACCATGTGCAGAAAACGATGTGTTTAAAACCTGTGTGAACCAGCCAACCAGAACTTCTTCTCTGTTTTAAAAGATTAGCCATAGTATGATAACCTTTATGGGGGAAAAAAAAGTTTAATACAATTTATGGAAGTCCTGAAAAAAAAGTTTTACGTGATTTTCCTTTTGCAGAAGGCACTGAAAGGGTTTGCTATATTGGGGCTGCATAGGCATAGCTTTTCCTGCAGTCTATTCAAGGTTGCTGAAAATAACTAATTACACAAGTTAATCTGCCTAAACAAACAAAGAGAGGTGAATTTCTTTAGCAACTATTTGTGGAATAAAGACTTTTCATTGTGTGCTGTGCAAGAGTTCAGGTCCACTTTAGTCCTGTCAAGTAGCAATGGCCAAAACTATTTGTACTTAAAAGAAGGAATTAGGAGTTATGGATCCTACAGAGATCTGGCCTAAACATAATCAAGGCAGTCTGCTAATAGAAAAAGCAAGCCACTCAAGTCTGCAGTGAAATTGGGGCAAGTTTTCTAGCATACTTGGAACAATCTATCATGTAAGTACCTTCAAAAACTGCATGCAATTGGACCTAAGGGATTTGCTGCAGAGTTAAAGGCAAAGGACGGTCACACCAAATATTGACTTGATATTTGCTTTTCAGTGTGCTGCACTTTCTAGGAAGTTTATTGATTAATAAAAACTATTCAAAAGATTATTTTTATAAGCATTCCTATTTTACAGCATTTTTCACAAGTCTGTAAAGCGCTGTAATTTTTTTTATTAACTACTTGGTGTTTTGAGGACAATATATCTATGCCCTCTTAGTTGTCATGCAAATATGTGGCTGTGCTTATCATTCCATGGAATCCTTAAAGGATTACTCAGGTAATCCTTCCCTGATGTTCAACTCCCCCCCCCCCCCCCACCCCAGCCCCCAGTGCAGACATGGGAGCACTGCATTAATTGCTGGCATGGGAAAAGTTGTAATGGTGATCTCGGCAGGGAACAATCGCGCATGCACGCGCCTTCCCTGATAAACTGCTGCTCCAGGACTTGACGCCAATTGTCGTTAGGTGGTCCTGGGGCTGCTGCTGTGGTTGTGCCCATCGGCGTGACGTGGTTGTTAGGTAGTTAATCTACAGCAGCACTGTTTATTTAAAAGCAAGGTGAAATATGAGAAACAGCGTTTTTTCTTATTTGTATCCCTAAAAAATATATAGAAGATAACATAATACCTGAAAATAAATGCTTCTCAAAGTTTTTTGTTTTTTTTTTGGAGGGGGGGGGGTATACTTTGTTTGAGAAGCATTTATTTTCAGGAAATATATATGTTATATATATTTATATATACTACTGCACACATGTTGCTTGTTTGGCAAAACTGCTCTGATCCAAAAAGTGAACAACACCACTGGATATGAAGTGGTTAACTGAGCTCTGGCAGTTCAAACAATTTCAGTATGAATATTCGAAACATTGTAAAGCCCATTTTTGACTGACTAAATCTCTCAAAATGATTCTGATGGTTTTATGTTCCCATTACAGCTTCAAACTATAGTGTGAGTCACATTTAAGTCTTAGTTGTACTTAAAAAAGTACTGAACTGTGACAGTTCTTGCTGTGTCCCTTCCTCTCTACCTCTTACTGTAAAAGTTTATACAACGATATTAATTATCACTATTAATAGTAAACAGTTATGTATGTTTTTTTTTTCCTTTAGCAATAAACCAATCTTAACAGTAAAACTTGCTGGTGTGATTGTTCTCAGATTGTGCTTAGCAGTTTATGTCTTCTATTGCTATAGTAGTAGACTCGGAGGTTGATGTGCTAGCAAAACAAGGTGTGCACACACCCCAAGGTTTCCCCCCACAGGGATCAGGACTCCATCCTCCAGGCAACAGGTTAGGGTAAAAGCTGTGCAATGTGTTCTTTTGCTATGGAGGGGGAATAGGGATGATAGACAGGCACGATGGAGGGGCTTCTAACAGGTGGAGTAAGGTGGGGAGCAATGGACTTGGCTGACACACTCTGGATTTCTTGGTGACACACTGGGGCAGTTGTACTTGTGAGATTCTCAGCAAAGAGCGCCCGAGCATTTGCTTTTAGAACACTAGTGTGTGTACCAACTTTAACTGCACCATATTGGTGCTATAGTGAAAACAATCACCTCTTTTGTACTAAATAGTGTTCATTACTACCAAACTGTTTCCCTCCTATTTACAGTGATTACATTTTAGATATTACATTTGGGAATGATGCATCATGGTGTCCTATATTTGTTCTGAAAGAAATGTAGTATGTGAAATGGTTAAATAACTTTTTTCTTTTTAATCCACGTGTCGAACTCCAGGCCTGGAGGGCACAGATCCATGCCAGTGTTTAGGATAGACTGAGAAAGAGAGTAATGTGTTCTACCTGATGGACCACGCCTTTCCTGATTCGGACCCATCAATTCATTTGAGCTGTATAAAAAATGTGTGAGGATCTCGACCCTCGTAGGACCGGTTTGACATACCTTCAAAACTCAAGAAATAGGCGAGCACCATCCACAATACCATAAAATATGGATAAATAAGTAAATAGGGAGTGTGCAGAAGGAACCAAAATACACCTTAGAACTCAACAAGAACAAGAAGTTCCATAAAAAACCGCACCACTCAACCCACAAATACAAGAATATGAAACATCTTTATTAAGTACAACAAGAATAAAAACACTTAAGATCAAAAATAGAAGGGCACTCTATAACATAAGTCAAAAATCATGTATGGAGTCACAACATATAACCATAATACTCCGCACAATAACAGTATGTTACATTAATAACCTGTAACTATGAATAGAAAATGATGAAATGAAAGGATCATGTCACCCTCAGTATATAAACCAGCACTGTGATCAATAAATAGAATAAAAAGTGCATAAGAAACAGTGATGCAAAAAACAGTGATGCTGTTTTTTACGGTTTGACATCCCTGTTTTAATCCAACAGTTGACTGATGCCTCTTATCCGTTCTTTGACAGGCAGGATTGTATTAGATACTCAATACCTTAGCCTTCATGCTTTGTTGACACTGATTGTATAGGTATTAATGCTATTTTAATTTGTGTGTGGTGGGGTCTACTTGGCTTTTAATAGTAGACTTTCTGAATTAATTTTAATGTTTATTATCCTTCTTGACGTAATGTAGGGTTGCGTGTTACCATACCTATAGTTAAGTATACTTAATGTTTTTAGATGGCCAATAAGGCAATATAATTCCATGATTTGTTTTACCCCTTTTTAAGATACTGCTATGTTACCTCCAGAACAAGCTGTACAACACTGCACATATACAGAAAGTAAACATAGTGAGATGAAATGAAAGCAGTAATACAGGTACCCTGCACTATTGATCAGGGTTCTGAGTTATTTTAGGCACACTTTAAGCCAAATGTATGTAAAGCAATAATATAAGATGAATTCACGTATGATAATTAGGTTTTGGCATTTGTCGGTTTTCTTATTTGTGGTTTTTGGATTTGTATGCTCATGTTGTTGATCTCACATGAGGAACAGGAAGTCTGTGTCTCTGTGCCCTGCGTTAGCCTTGCCAAGTGTATGTGAGAATGACTGATTCCCCTGGACACTGTCCTGCTTCTAGCTGTTAATATTACACTGCTAATTTGGAAATGCAACAAGAAATGTGACTGTTTTGTATGATTAGCAAGTAGAAATGCTTCCCGCATATGAGGCTTTGGGCTGTTGTTTATTTTCTCCTACAGGACAAGCTTTTCTAGGCTAGTTGAAAACTGGTGTCCGCTTATCTTGTCACATGGCTACAAATGGATGGCCAATAGCAACAACTAAGTGAGGAAGGAAGGGATAGGCACAATTTAAAACTCATACATGAGTCTCACTCCCTGTATGTATATATATAAAAAAATAAATTTAAAGTGTAGAGTAATAACAGGACAGAGACCTGTATAAGGCTTGAACAAGCTTACTTTTACTATTTTAAAGAGGGATTGTCAGCCACAAAATCAAATTCCATGTTCCCACTGCTCTGTGTTTATTATGCAGCCTGCAGCCTAAACCTGCATTGCAACCACTCCAATCTAATCAGAAATGTTTCTGCTGTAATAAATCTTATCTCCGTCAGACTAGCTCTATTTGGTACATTGTTGATGAGAAGGAAGCTTGTCATCTCCCCTTCCACATTCCTGCTCCTCACTGATTGGCTAAGGGCAGTTCAGTGTGACATGTTTACAAAGCAAGCTAGCTATGATAGGGCAGATTCTAGGAGAAACAAAGTAAGGGTGGACATTACATCAACATTGGCTTCATTCAGAGGGAATCACGATGGCAAATGTAGGAACATAATTCTCTTTATTTACTATATAAAATTCACTGAAATCAAAACATGGACAGTTCAATACATCAACCTGTCAAGTAAGTAGAGCAAGTAGTAATCTACTTATATATGTGTTTTTTTCCTGGCATAGCATCGCTCACCTTAAAGGCAACTGAGCATCTGAACCTAAAAATTATAAAATTAATCGTGGGGCAATGCAATCCATGAGATGTAACCCATCGATGAGAGTACATCTCCCCATCTACTAGTTGTAGCCACAGTTTGTATAGTGGGTGGCCTCGGCGCATACGTAAGAAATCACAGCCGGGAGACTTGGGCGCAGGATACAGCCGATATATGGCTTTCCCTGCTCCTGCACAAGTCCCGGTGGCATTAATTACTATTCCCCACCCAGGTCCACATGGATGGTAGGGTATTGAAGTGTTTTAAAAGTAACTTCAGCTCGGTCTTCTGATGGCGCCGAAGTTACTTACTGTATGCTTCTATAGCTGTAATTCCTATTACAGTCTATGGTGGCGCCGGTTGCGCCCAAATTTCCTGCACTGTATAGGCCATGTTCGGGCCTCAGCGCCCTCTATTCTATCAGGCACCTTGGGCTGGTTTGCGATGGGGGGTGTCAAAGTTAGGTGTCGGGGGTCTTTAACCACTTTACCCCCGCACGTACGTATTTCTCCGCCCCTTTTTCCATCCTTTAACAACCAGGGACGGAGAAACACGTACTTTCCGCGCTCCCGCTCGTAAACACGCCGCCCGCCGCTAGTAAACACGCCGACGCCCGCTCGCCCAGAGATCAATGAACGGGAAAATCCATTCCCGTTCGTTGATCTAAGCCCCGCAATGATCAGCTGCTCTCCTATGGGCAGCGCGATCATTGTGAGAAAAAACTCACGTGTCCAGCCTCCTTATACTTCCTCCAAGCTTCCGGAAGGAAGCTTGGAGGTCGCATTAAAACAAAAAGTTACTGTGGCCATCTTGTGGCCAAATAGTAAACTACACCCTACACATTTTTCACATACAAATAAAAGATTTTTACATATAAAATTAACTCATTACCTCCCACACTCCCCATTTTTTTTTTTTTTTGTAATTAAAAAAAAATTAAAAAATTTACAATTAAAAAAAATACATAAATAGTTACCTTAGGGACTGAACTTTTTAAATATTTATGTCAAGAGGGTATAACACTGTTACTTTATAAACTATGGGCTTGTAATTAGGGATGGACGCAAAAATGAAAAAAATGCACCTTTATTTCCAAATAAAATATTGGCGCCAAACATTGTGATAGGGACATAATTTAAATGGTTTTACAACCGGGACAAAAGGGCAAATACGTTTCATGGGTTTTAATTACAGTAGCATGCATTATTTAAAAACTATAATGGCCGAAAACTGAAAAATAATTATTTTTTTCCCCACATTTTTCCTATTTTCCCATTAAAACACATTTAGAAAAAAATTATTCTTGGCATAATGTCCCACCTAAAGAATGCCTAATTGGTGGCGGAAAAAACAAGATATAGTTCATTTCATTGCGATAAGTAATGATAAAGTTATAGACGAATGAATGGAAGGAGCGCTGAAAGGTGAAAATTGCTCTGGTGCTCAGGGGGTAAAACCCCTCAGTGGTGAAGTGGTTTAGGTTAGGCAGCAGTGGTGGGGTGTTTTAAGGTTAGGCAGCATCGTTGGGGGAGGGGGGGTCAGTTAGGGTTAGGCATCTGGAATGGGGGTAGGGCTAGGCACAAGAGTGGGGGGGCTTAGGTATGAGCAGAGGGAAGGTTCTGTGTGAGAATAAGGTTAGATTTAGCAGTATTAAAATATCAGTATAATTTACTGGAATTTGAATTTGCACTGAAAAATAGTAAAATGTCTGTAAATGTACCCATATTCTACTGGTGGCTATTTTGCGCCCCAAGATATCCCCTGCCCACATAGCAGTATTAGATAGCATTTTGTACTTCCCTCTCCACTCCTCACCAGATAGCAGTCTCAGGTAGCATTTTGTACTTCCCTCTCCACCCCCTCACCAGATAGTTGTGTCAGGTAGCATTTTGTACTTCCCTCTCCACCCCCTCACCAGATAGTAGTGTCAGGTAGCATTTTGTACTTCCCTCTCCACCCCCTCACCAGATAGTAGTGTCAGGTAGCATTTTGTACTCCCCTCTCCACCCCCTCACCAGATAGTAGTGTCAGGTAGCATTTTGTACTTCCCTCTCCACCCCCTCACCAGATAGTAGTGTCAGGTAGCATTTTGTACTCCCCTCTCCACCCCCTCACCAGATAGTAGTGTCAGGTAGCATTTTGTACTCCCCTCTCCACCCCCTCACCAGATAGTAGTGTCAGGTAGCATTTTGTACTCCCCTCTCCACCCCCTCACCAGATAGTAGTGTCAGGTAGCATTTTGTACTTCCCTCTCCACCCCCTCACCAGATAGCAGTCTCAGGTAGCATTTTGTACTCCCCTCTCCAGCCCCTCACCAGATAGCAGACTCAGGTAGCATTTTGTACTTCCCTCTCCACTCCTCACCAGATAGCAGTCTCAGGTAGCATTTTGTACTCCCCTCTCCACCCCCTCACCAGATAGTAGTGTCAGGTAGCATTTTGTACTTCCCTCTCCAGTCCCTCACCAGATAGTAGTGTCAGGTAGCATTTTGTACTTCCCTCTCCACCCCCTCACCAGATAGCAGTCTCAGGTAGCATTTTGTACTCCCCTCTCCACCCTCTCACCAGATAGTAGTGTCAGGTAGCATTTTGTACTTCCCTCTCCAGTCCCTCACCAGATAGTAGTGTCAGGTAGCATTTTGTACTTCCCTCTCCACCCCCTCACCAGATAGCAGTCTCAGGTAGCATTTTGTACTTCCCTCTCCACCCCCTCACCAGATAGCAGTCTCAGGTAGCATTTTGTACTTCCCTCTCCACCCCCTTACCAGATATAGTGTCAGGTAGAATTTTGTACTCCCCTCTTCGGCCCCTTGACAGATAGTAGTGTCAGGTAGCATTTTGTACTTCCCTCTCCACTCCTCACCAGATAGCAGTCTCAGGTAGCATTTTGTACTCCCCTCTCCACCCCCTCACCAGATAGTAGTGTCAGGTAGCATTTTGTACTTCCCTCTCCAGTCCCTCACCAGATAGTAGTGTCAGGTAGCATTTTGTACTCCCCTCTCCACCCCCTCACCAGATAGCAGTCTCAGGTAGCATTTAGAACTTCCCTTTCCATCCCCTCACCAGATACCAGTGTCAGGTCAAGTAGCAATTTTTACTTCCCTCTCCACTCCGTCACCGGATAGCAGTATCGTTTTGTACTCCCCTTTCCACCCCCTCACCAGATAGCAGTGTCAATTAGCATTTGGTCTATGCTCGTCCCATCTCTGAACTGTAGAAGAATATTTGGAAGCCTTGTATCCATTCTCTCCCCACCACCACCACCACAGTGGCAGGAGCTATTGTTACACCCCTGATATATAATTCAATTTATGATCATTCAATAATTATATTTTTCAACTTTAATACAGTGCCACCACTATAACTGACATCTTGTTTTAGTTGTGTAGAAACTCGTCATTAACTATAATAAACAGCTTTAGGTAGGATCCATAGCAGTGACAACATTGTACACTCCAGACATTCAGGGCTGGGTCGAGGCAGAGACGAGAGAGGCTCCAGCTTCAGGGCGCAGTGTAGGATGGGGTGCACAATTCACTCAGCTATCATTCCCCTATTGCATTTGAAGCAGAGAGAAATAAGAAAAGGGGATACATGGCAGTGACTGCAAGCCAGATAACTAGAGATTAAGGTGTTGGGGGCGCCTCTTAGTCTAATAGCAATCAGTGAGTGACGGCTGGGGTGGGAGGGATGGAGGGGCGCACTTTTGATGTCTCAGCCTTGGGTGCTGGAGGACCTTGTCCCAAATCTGCAGACATTCATTGCAACAGGCCGCAATCTACTCAGATCTCAATCCTTCCTTTTGAAGTTTGAAAAGTAGGAGGGTGCAATTTAAAAGAAAAGAACATTTGTCCCCTGGCTTAGTGAGCCAACCATTATGTTTTGGTTATGGAAACCCATTCAAACATGGGGAGTACCTAAAAAAAACTTCCTAGATAGAGTCCAGATTGGGAGTTGGCAATTACAACACTGTTTTGTCCTAATCTTAGTCATACACTTTTAGTAGAGGAAAATTGGATTAACCATACATTTTATAAAAAAAAAGTAATAAACAAAATCTGCTAATAGTAATGATTATATAGCTAGAGGATTGATTAAGATTGCTAGCATGTGTATGTCGGGGTGATGAGTACTCAGTAAACTTTCCATTTTTGATGAACATTGAGTTCATGATATAGTACAATTGTATCCAATGTAATGGTGGAATATGTTGGGCTGCAGGTAGGGCTGTTTTAGATTATCTTCTACCTTTGTCCATATAATAAAAATATCATAAGTTAAGCAGTAATACATATATGGACTCTGCAACTGGATCTCCCATTTTGGTCAATCATAAATAGGTTTGAGCTGTCATGTCACGTTGTTCCTTATTGCAGTCAACATAAGCCAGCGGTAAGATATCATTATAAAAGCATAAGATATCATTGGGCAGTATGGTGGTGTAGTGGTTAGCACTCTCCCCTTGCAGCTCTGGGTCCCCAGGTCGAATCCCAGCCACGTCAACATGTGAAGGAGTTTGTATGTTCTCCCCGTGTCTGCTCCATCATCGGCTCCATTGACAAATAATAGTTTGGAAGTGTGCTGGAAGGCTCACGCAAGCTTGTGTAGTTTGGTTTCATCATTCACACAAATTTAGAAGGGTTTGAGTAGATCATGGACAAGGTTTAACAATGCCCCCCCCCAAATAAAATATACATCATGAGAAACCAACACATAGGGCTCAGACATACTATAAGTGCTTTTCTGAGCGCTTTTTGGCCTCCAGAGCTTTTTGAGAGCTTTTTAAAAAAAATGCTCCATTGACTTACATTAAAATTGCTGTAAAATCTCGGTTGGGGTTTTATTGCAATCGCGGTAAAATGGAGCAATTTTTCCATGATCGCAATTTTACCGCAATTGAATTGTAAGTCAATGCAATGGGAGCGTTTTTTTAAAAAAGCTCTCAGAAAGCTCTGGAGGCCAAAAAGCACTCAGAAAAGTGCTTATAGTGTGTCTGAGCCTTAAGTGTTTTGCCATCTATTGTACCAATATAACCACTGAAAAAGAACCAGCTTGGCGGACCATTGATGAGCTAATTCACCTCGGCTCAAGCTCCCTAACTGTCTACGTATCTTCAGTCTTACGTAAGTAACAGCAATAGTCATAAAGGGATGGCTGACGAATGGAATTTCTTTGCTTCTTTATGTATAAATAATGTTTAGACTCTAACTCTTCATAACTTACAGATGCTGTCATATGGGAGTATTTGTTTTCAATTAGGTTTTTCCTCTAAAAGTCATTTTATCATATTGAAAATATCCATGACTTCTTTTTTGGGGAGCATTATGTAAAGACAATGGGCCGGGCATCACCAGTCACTGTCAGTTACACAAGGCTAAATGCACTCTACAGTGGAAAAACCATCATAAATAGATATTAAACAACTTCCTAATGGAAAGCACAGTGTATCCTTTCATTTGTGCAATCCAGACGTAGCTATGATATTCACTGAAGAGTGGTAACCGGCCTGCTGCACGGTACAATGAGCGTCTTGTTCTAGGAAGGCATGTGGTGGTGGCCGTGGGCCGTATACCCTTGATCTATCATTACTGATTAGCATTTTGAACTGTCTTACAACATATTGGTACGTACAGTACAATAATAAGTGTGTACTGAGAATTAAAAGTTGAAATGACCATAAAACCAGAATGACTTGCTGTTCAAATGTACCATGAAAATGTTTAATGACAACCACATTATGCTGCTTACAGACATTCATAGCAATGTTACTTTTATCATTGAGACAGACATGTCCAGAGGTGTAATTAGGACATTGTATACTCATGGCAGAGCAGAGAATGCACCTGATGAAAGTTTCCACCCATGATGTTTCATTAAATATTGGCTTATACTCCTTCAGAAGTTGCCTCTCTTATAGTTTGGAGGTTGGCAGTTTGGCATTTTTCCAGAAAGCCTGGACTTGGGACTGAGGCCAGCACATATAAATTCAATAGGCCCCATGTAGGAAAAGTGTTCTAAAGTAAACTGTCCCTGTTGCCTATAACAACTGATCATCCTTCAAATGTTATTTTGATAGTCCTACTATGAAAATAAAACAGAACTAGAACATTCTTCATTTAGAGTACTTTTTATACATGAGGCTCATATTCCCAATCAAAATTTTCACACTGAATTGATTGCCAGTATTGAGATTACTGAAGGTCGGGCCCATCTAAATAGAACTCCATGTACACTACCATGCAGGGCTGGATTTTCTATAAGGCACTGTAGGGACGTGCCTACAGGCGCCTTATGATGGAAAGGCGGCTCACTCCCCTCCCACAGTGCCTCCCTCCTTTCCCATACAGAGTCACAAGCAAAGCGTAAATGACAGGCTACTCAACCAGCTCTCTGCATTCCACTGACAAGATAACCCTTCAGCCGGGGGCACCTCTAGCCACCTAATACTCAGGGGCACCTCAAGATACTTAATATCAAGGGTACTTCTTGTTACCTAATAGTAAGGGGCACCTGCAGCTACCTACACCGGGCAGAGGAAGTAAGACAAGGTGAAATTTGGGTAAGCCAGCACCCTTGCAGTGCGGTTCGGTAGGGGTTTGTGGGTTCATGGAGGGCGAAGTCTAGGGTGCCAGAACATCTGTACCTATGGGCTCCTGTGATGTAAATCTGGGCCTGCTACCATGTGACCCTCATCATCCAGTAAAGTGGATACAGACGGCCTATGTAATTGAAGATTTACATTTCTAGTAAAAGTAGAAAGAAAGGCCTATGTAATTAAAATGTGCCTACTTGTTTAGCCCGATAGGACCTCCATGATAAATCATATGCTACTTTACTAGCAATGCTTCTTTTACATGCCTCAGTGTACTAGAAATGTAAATAAAAGAACACGTGATCATGCACATTTAAACACGTGTTTACCGCTGCATTATAATACACTGAATTCCAAAAGGTTCCAAAACAAAGAGCAAGCTATCAGTTAAAAAAATGAAAATAAAACTAAAATGGGATAAACATGAATGATGCGAACAAAGGCAAAACATTTTTTAAAGGATGTAATGTGAACAAGGTCTTAAGGTTAGTCAACTCACTAAGGCACAAGCAGTTGCATCCTTGTTTTAATTGAATTCTTCTGGCTCTCTGCTTTTTATGATCAAGCAGTTGAACAATCATAGTGTATGAAAATGTTTTGTTCCCAGGTGATTCTCATCTTTTGAATGCACGGTGACATGCAGAAGAGGTTATATGGCCACTTTAGTTTTCATTCTTTCAAAGTTGTGATCCTCATGAATTTATGAATAAAGTACAATTACATTTCTATTGAAATAGCAGGTTTCTGCTTCTGTTTTGTGCTATGTGCAGCTTTCCTACCTGCAGTTTTATCTCACTGATAATTGAACTGCTTGTGCTTTTTGATAGCACTCTCTAGGAAGACTGCGATCTTCAGCTTTGAAAGTCTGTCCTGAAGGAACTTTAAAAGTGATTTGTTGAATGCCAGCTAATCGCTGAGGTTCTACACTGATACAAGTGCCCATACATGACCAAGAAAACATTTTTTACTTAGATTTAGCTTTTAAATATGGGTTCAATGAAATAGAATTATATATCCTGACCTAATGAGTCATTAGCTAGTATTGTCTCTAATATAAACATATAAGTAAAATTTGATATCTACCCTATATTTTTTTCATACTGTATCTACTTTTGTGCTACTGAATATAAACATAACAGCTTTTTTTTTTACTTAAAGAGAAACTTTAACCCAGGGTTGAACTTTATGCCAATCAATAGCTGATACTCCGTCTCCTACGAGAAATCTTTGCCTTTTCGAGAATAGATTTTTGGTGCATCTGTTTGGATGATATTGTGGTGAAACCCCTTCCACAGTGTGATGTCATGACCATGGTCCTGACAGTTTACTGTGTAACCTTGTTGCATTGTGGGAAATAACATCTGTTTCCCACTGCCAGGCAAGCCATATCTCCCTCTGCAGAATTTAATTTACTGAGAATTTTATGCACAGCGATCGTTCACCTACTGGACTAAAGATGTCACTTGGCAAAGGCCTGCGTGCTGAAACATTGTGCTATGTTGTGGATATGGTACTAATGAAATAAGCTAATACTGCAAAATCCAAGTGGAAACCCAGTCCTTTCCCTTTGATGTAGGACTAAAGGTTTCGCCACCTGTTATGGATATCAGAATGTAATTCGGAGTGAGGAAAGATACTAAATACTTTTTTAAATGAATTTTGTAAAAATAAGCAATTTTATTCATCACGTATTTGCACTACAGTTCCTCTTTAACTATACAGTCGCTTAGAAGATTTTATGCTTTTTCATTACTATACCAAACACAAGACCTCTAGAATGCACACTCTGTCACCACTATTGGCAGTTCTGCTGACAAAAAACAAAGTGCAGCGAATATATTGGAAAGTAAACTGAGGTCAATGCATTCACAAACCATAATGTAGATAAATGAGGGGGAACTGATCAGTCAGTGCTACGGATGAGCCTCTGACCTGCTGGATCCCCTCTTCTGTATCCTGTGTTTGAACAGCAGTGACTTTGTGCCCAGACAGAAGAACGCAAGTCTCTATCATTTGTAATATAAATAGACTGTGTCATTAATGTACGGTAACTAGGCTTGTTTGTTTGCACTTAATTAATCAAAGTCAGGGGTAAAGAGTTACATTACATACGTAGTATCCTATATGTGCGTGTGTGTATGTGTGTGTAATATAAATATATCTGTACAATATATATATGTATTACACTTTTTCGCTCTCTGTCTCTCTTTCCTGTCAGCTCTCAAAGCCTTCCCTTCTCTCTCCATTGAAATGACGGAATCCCCAGTCTGTTTCCTCCTGTTTAATGCCGTTGCCTGGATCACCATGGCTCTGGTCCAATTCTCAGGGAGTTTTCTCCCCAGTCTGCAAGGCTTGCCTTGTGCTCCTCTGTTAGACACATTCTGATCACTTTCCTACAAGCATACTGTGGCTTCTCCTGCTGCTGTGCATCACACACACTTGTGTCTCCTCACTGTGAACACTAAACTACTTAATAGAAACCCCTCCTCCCCACTTGTAACATTCAAGGGTAACCACACAGTTATTTATTTCAAGGACTCTATGTAGTGTTCTGGTGTATGTGTGTCATCTGACATAGCAGTCCCCAGTAAACTTGGAGCCCTGCCTCTTGTGCCATTGTTTATGCAGCTGTGTGTAATGAAAACATTATTCTTTTGCATTTCTTTACATTACAAGCTGTGGTGGAGGCCTTGCCCATGGTTCAGGGTCTGGAGGCTATGCTGCCTGCACAGCCATGGTCAGCAGTAAAGGATAACAAACATCTACCCACTGTCATTTTAATTGAAAAGTTTTGAGATTCCAACATGGGTCGCTGGGTACAGATACATGACATGTACACATGAAACTTATGGAACATTTATGCTGGCTAATCACATTTTAGTTATCATTAAACAGCACTTCCAGCAAAAAAAAAAAATCATTCGACCTAGTCTGTTAGATTTTCTTTAGTTTCTTTTTATTAAATACTTTAAGAAAAATGTAATTCAAATATACACAAGTGTGACTAGCATTAGTTTGCAAACAAATGAGTAGATCGTTTAAACCCTGCCTCATTTGCAGGATTACGCTTTGCCCCTTCCCCTTCTTTTCCATCATTTATAGTGAAGAATGAATGGGTCAGTTTACCCAGAATGCATTGTAAACCCTTAGCTAGATGACTGAGGAGGTTTGGGCCTTATTATGGCGGGATTTCAGGCAGGGCCACAAAGGCCATGGCCTAGGGCACCAGGAAGCAAGGGGCAAACATGTGAGTTGCAGCAGTTGGGCATGTGGCTGGAACTCGGGATGAAGGGGCAACAAACATGGGCAACTTATTGTCCGTGACCTGAGCTGTCAGTCATCACTGTCGGACACTCTTTGAGCTCAAATCCGCCCTCCAAGCAGCTCGAACCTATCAGAGGAAAGCATCAATTTGGCCTTGAATGGAATCAAAATGATTACCATCATTTCAGTTGTAATCGATCCACAAACAGATTGATAATACAACTGATAACACTTTCCAATTCAATCAATTGGAAGGTTGATCATTCAGTAAAATATCATTAATAAGCATCTTTAAACACATTGATACTGAGACCAAAAAAAGTGTGTGTGTTTGTGTGTGGTAGGGGGTTTGTTGTTTGTCAGGGGGCGGCTGGTGATAATGGCCTTGGGCGGTAAAATGTACAAATCCGGCCCTGAGCCTTATGCAATGATGACATCTGACTTGTGCAGAAGGCTCACCTGAACTGAAAACAACACTATAAAATAAACATATGTCTAAAGTACTTACCCCTGGCATAAGCTACATGAAATATTCTTATGTCCCGTTTGGACGCAACTTCTCTTCAAAAACTGGCACTTCCATTTTGAAAATAGCACCGACCTCAGAAGAATTTCCGGGTCAGCACTTCTTCTGTGCCTGAATGCTCACTCATGTTTTAAGGTGGCCACTAATGATCCAATCTTTTTCATCCAATCTTACCATTTCTATGTAATATAAGGTAACTGCCTGAAGTATCCATTCAGTATATTCACTCAATGTACCCTTATACTACATAGATTTGGCAAGATTGGATGAAAAAGATTGGATCATTAGTGGCCACCATTAGGGAACGGGGAAATACAGGGTCGTGCATTGTGGGTTGGTTAAGGGGCAGGAAGGGGTGTGAGTGGGATGTACTAACGCCACAAAACCGCAGTGTGTTACCAGGCAACTTGCGCATATACTCCGGATGCCTCACTGATTTGGTTGCACCTCAGCTATAACACATGGTGTGACAGTGTGATCATTAAAAATCACACTGCACCAAGCATAAAAGCAGCCTAAAGGTGCCCATACACAGTACAATAAAAACGTAAAATTTTCCCATTTATTCTACCAAAACGATTGAATTGAATAAAAGTTTAAAATAATCTTTTTTCCATGAAAAAAGAATCAATTATCCCGTTTTTTTTATATTTGATCTGACGGAATAAGCAAACAAAATTATCTAATCGAAAAAAATAAAAAAATTGTACCATGTATGGGTACCATCTCTGCAGGTGGGTGGCTTCTTTGTAGATGGTTCCAATGTAATGAGAGCATTATTGTGTGAAGCACATGTGCAGCACTGTGGCATAGTGGTTAGCGATCTCGCCTTGCAAGCGCTGGGTCCCCGGTTCAACATCTGCAAGGAGTATGTATGTTCTCCCCGTGCCTGCATGGGCTTCCTCCGGGCACTCCGGTTTCCTCCTACATCCCAAAAACATACAGATAAGTTAATTGGCTTCCCCCCCAAAAAATTGGCCCTAGACCATACATGCACTACACGATACATACATATGACTATGGTAGGGACTAGATTGTGAGCCTCTCTGAGGGACAGTTAGTGACAAGACTATATACTCTGTACAGAGCTGCGTAATATGTCGGCGCTACATAAATACTTAAATAAATAAATAAAACACTATAATGGAGGTGATGTACTGGGAAACCACTATAATTGGGGTAGTTTTTTGAGGTAAAACATAAGTTGTTTAGCCACACCTTATAACTAGGGATGATCAATGATGGTGCAAACAATTACAAATTGATGCACAAATATGCAAAATGTCATGCAAATATATGCAGCTCAAAAATTGACTAACCTAATCCAATTTCAGCTTCACTGATTTTAACATTAGGCACACAGCACGGAGAAAAAAACAGTACAGTAGAGTCTTGGTTATCCGACACTTAACAGGGATCGGCCGATGCCGGAGAAGTGTGCTTTCTGGTTACTTGAGACTGAATGTTAAAAATAGGCCTAGTTAATACAGTACAATACACCACACTATATACATACCATGAACTCCATATTAAATGTTAAAATACCGTAACAGAAGGTATATTAACCATGGGAGAGCCATATACCCAGGGCCGGATTACCGACCAGGCAACAAAAGCAGTCGCTTGGGGCCCCATTCAGAGTGAAAGGGGCCCCATTAGCACATAAACCAGCCCTTGCCATCCTGTCAGCGGTGTCTGGATGGTATAATGGTTAAAGGTATCTGAGCAGTGCAGTAACTATGGAAAGATGCATATCATTTTAAAGCTCTCTTTCTCCTCTTCTCTTTCCAATGATATATAAACAGCTGCTCTATGCCTTTTAGTTTTCGATATTTTCGCGATTGAAATCGCGGCCACAGGACGACTTTTCTCCAAAGTCAGCAGTGGCTGGATGGTATAATGGTTAAAGGGACTCTGAGCAGTGCAGTAGCTATGGAAAGATTCATATCATTTTAAAGCTCTCTTTCTCCTCTTTCCAATGATATATAAACAGCTGCTCTATGCCTTTTAGTTTTCGATATTTTCGCGATTGAAATCGCGGCCACAGGACGACTTTTCTCCAAAGTCAGCGGTGGCTGGATGGTATAATGGTTAAAAGGACTCTGAGCAGTGCAGTAACTATGGAAAGATTCATATCATTTTAAAGCTCTCTTTCTCCTCTTTCCAATGATATATAAACAGCTGCTCTATGCCTTTTAGTTTTCGATATTTTCGCGATCGAAATCGCGGCCACAGGACGACTTTTCTCCAAAGTCAGTGGTGGCTGGATGGTATAATGGTTAAAGGGACTCTGAGCAGTGCAGTAGCTATGGAAAGATTCATATCATTTTAAAGCTCTCTTTCTCCTCTTTCCAATGATATATAAACAGCTGCTCTATGCCTTTTAGTGTTCGATATTTTCGTGATCGAAATCGCGGCCACAGGACGACTTTTCTCCAAAGTCAGCGGTGGCTGGATGGTATAATGGTTAAAGGGACTCTGAGCAGTGCAGTAACTATGTAAAGATGCATATCATTTTAAAGCTCTTTTTCTCCTCTTTCCAATGATATATAAACAGATGCTCTATGCCTTTTAGTTTTCGATATTTTCACGATCGAAATCACAGCCACAGGACGACTTTTCTCCAAAGTTGGCAGCTCGATTCAGCACAATGCAATGAAATATAAGGAACCCAGGGGGATATAATTACAAACATCATGCTGGTAGGTGTGAGGATGTAATGAATTAGTTGTGGGTATGCTTAAAGGCATATCCACAGGCACTGCTTGGAGTCCCTTTAAGGGCTCTGCCGCTGACACAGGAGACCAGGGTTCGAATCTCAGCTCTGCCTGTTCAGTAAGCCAGCACCTATTCAGTAGGAGACCGTAGGCAAGTCTCTCTAACACTGCTACTGCCTATAGGGCGCGTCCTAGTGGCTGCAGCTCTGGCGCTTTGAGTCCACCAGGAGAAAAGCGCGATATAAATGTTATTTGTCTTGTCTTGTCAAATGATGCCGTGCGCTGCTGATTGTCTTCAGAGCCAGGCTCTCCTCCTAGGTCCCCCTCCTGCTACTGTGCACTCTGCCGCTGCCCACTCCACCCTCCCTTCCCACAGAGAACCACAGCTGTAGCAAGAATGATAGCAGCAGATGGCAAACGCTCACTCACCTATCCAATAGAGATCCCGTCATCTGAAACCCATCTGTCTCTTCTACAGTGCAGCCGCTCGCTCTGAACTTCCTGATTCTCAGATCAGACATGAAGTAGGAAGTAGTAATAGTAGTAGTAACAGAGCGGCAGCACTCTAGAGGAGACAGATGGGCTCCGGATGACGGGACCTCTATTGCTTGGATCGCAATAGGTGAATGTGATTCATCTGGTGCTGTCATTCTCCCCCACTGCGGCTGCCTTCTCTGCTGGACTATCGTATTCACTGGGATGGAGGCTGCATGGTGGCTGTCTAGTTTGGGAGGAAATTGGTTGTTCGGTGGTGGGAGTGGTTATGTAATTCTGTCTGGGGAACGGCTTCCGGTTTGGCGGTGTCCAGAGCTTTCTGCTATTGCCAGGCTGGAGATGCAGGGGGAAAGTGCTGCTGCTGTGATATCTGGCGCCCTCTTCACAGGGGTGCCCCAGCCCCTGAGTGCAAATGTCCCAGCCATTCATCTCTCACTCTGCATTTTGCCGCTGCTATTCCCTGCATTGTGCACCCACAGAGGAAAGCGGGCTGTTGCCCATAGCAACCAGTAGCTCGGCTGCCCGGTGTGTGCGACATTTTGCTGTGCAGCTGCATCTTCTGATTCTATTACGACATGATGGGGGGGCCCAAATCAGTTACTTTGCTTAGGGCCCCATTTAGCCTTAATCCGGCTCTGCATATACCCCAGTGTTTAAAGCAGTACGATCAGCCGTACCATGCCAGGGAAAAAAACACATATATAAGTAGATAAATACTTGAGCTACTTGCATAACACATGTATTATACTGTCCTCGTTTTGATTTCAGTGAATGTTTTATAGTAAATGACGAGAATTCTGTTCCTGGTGGGGGCCATGTCTTTTGCCCACAGTTAAGGCTAACTCGTGATGTCCTTTACTTTTTTTCTTGTCTCCTCCAATCGCTGAGTTGCCTCAGCCTTGCTTGTAAACACAAATGAGCAGGGGATTAGGTTTCAGATAAGCAGCTGGCAGGGAAATAAAGGGAGAGGAGGAATAGATTATAGATATAAAGAACCCCCAGCATGCAATTCTTTGGCACCGACTACTAAAGAGCCAGTGCTCCTTAAGTATGTGATAACTCAAAACCATAACAGCAGAAAAAGTTTTGAAAGTTTTGAATGAAGGAATAGCATCTTTATCACTTAATACACTCAGACCAGTTGCTGTTGAAATTTGATTTTTATGGTGATGATACCGCTTTAAGCATGAAACAGTGACACCATACACAGGACCAGCAACATGTCGTCACTGTTGTACTAAACAGGATAAGCAGCCAAATATAGTGTCGTTGGTGGTTTTAACCTATTGTGTATTAAAATTGCAAAGGGTTGAAACTGAGAATTTCCTGTTTCAATATAAAATATATAGAAAATGAAATATTTATTCTAAAAATACTTTCTCTCTCATTTATTTAGTACTGATTCTGAATCACCAGGTACCTAACTGAAATGTCAAAATTGCTCTGGCTTGGTTCATAAGGTCTGCATATAAGCTAGATGAGGTGTGGTTAAAGAATGTAAATTGTATAAAGTCTCAGACTGTTACATAATTCATTACTGTTCAGTTAGATTCTAGGAAGACCATGCACTTGCTTGCCACATTCAGGCAGAATTGTACCCTCTCCATGCAGACATTTCTGTGATCACACTGGTATCATGTCCAAACTGATCAGTGAAAGCAAGCTATTGAGATATGCAGAGGATATGTCTAAAATAACACAGTCTGCCCAAGAATTGTACGGTGTATCGCCATCATAGTGCATTTGTTTTCAGCAAGTTATTGCAACATGTAGCTGTCACTGATATTGGTACTGACTATTACTACCAAAATGTTGCACATGAGAGCCCAGTATATCGAAATACATAGCAATATGATCAATTCCAAGTATTCTGGTTGTCAAAACTTGTAGCCAAGTGTGTGGAGAACTCTGTAAACAGTAAACTCCCTCATACCACCACTCACCAGTTCCAGAGATGAGTAGCTGCTGAACGCATTGCCTAAGGCAGGGACTCCAGTCCTCGAGGGTTGAGATCCTCACACATGTTTGGCACAGCTCAAAAATTTATTGATTGGACTGTATCAGAAAAGGCATGGTTCTTCAAGTAGAACACACGTCTCCATTTCTCAGCCCATACTAAACACTGGCATGGATCTGACGCTCGAGAACTGGATCTCAACACTTGTGGCCCAAGGGATTACAGCAGTAGAAGATAGCACTACTAAAGCCCCCCCCCCCCCCCCCCCCTTTAGTCTCAGCCAAAATCCTCAGGTGGAAAAGTCTAGCCATGAATGAATTCCATGCAAATACCTCCATAGTGTAAGTGAAACCAGGCAGTACCCCAGAAGCATGAGAGAAATGTAAGCTACTCAGATAGTCAGCATAGTGAAGCAGGTTGTGGGCAGATCACTTCAAAGTCTGGCTCCATACTGGGTGGTTATACAATAATAACTAAATTATGTTTGCCATCAGAGTTCTTCTTTAATTCCCAATAAATGTTGGTAAGCCTTGATTCACGCCTGGCTTCTAGATATTGACCAAACTATATTAGTGCATATTTATGCTGAAGAAGCAAGCATAAAGAATGTTATTTTGTGTAGGAAAAAAGTCATTATTTTTGTCTGGAACACTGTAGATATTTCCTCAGTGTTCTCCTAGCTTTTATGGCCATAACAATAGCCTCTGCAACTCCCCTATATTTACCTGCTTCCAGCACCCCGAATCTACATGCATCACAACAGCAGTACTCACTGCTGCCCTTCGCCAAGCTTCCAATCACATGAATCCCATTGGTCATGTGATGGGGAGCTGGTGAATGGCAGCAGAGTGAGTGTGCTGTGATGCACAGAGGAGACCCGCTGCACTGGAAGCAGGTAATAATACACACGCTACTCTGCATGGTGAGTGGGGGTTGTGGGGATGTTTGTTTACTGGCTTCCTGCCTGGCCCCTTGGGGGGGGGGGGCTATGGACTTGGGGGGCCCCAAGCATTCTTTTTTGCCGGAGGGCCCCATACATGGTACTTACGTTTATATCTGTATGAATCAAAGATCAAGTGATTATTTTATCATATGTTAGCTATAATGCTACAGTTTTCCTTCCTGAACTAAATGAATAAGTATACACAAAACACACAGTCATACAGTATATGTGTACATCATGTTATGAGCTGGACATTGTATATAGTTCTATTTGATGGCACATTTCTAGTGATCCCCATCTCACGTGATAAATATACACTAAGTAACTGCAGGTAAGAAGTGTGCTTTGCTCTATGAAAGCTTTTTATCCCTCCCCAGATATCTCCCCTGACTGATTCCTACCTGCAATCATTGTAAATGTCATGGCATACAGTTGTTTCCATGCTGGGGAGAGTTGGAGCTCCCACTCTGCTATCCCAGAGGTGTATTCAGCCCATCAGTATTCCTTTGTATCCAACACAGTGCAGACGCAGCCTGTCTCAGTCTGTTGTCACTCAGCAGTGCTCCAGACGTAGCCTAACAGATCATTATATGAAACACATGACTGTCATGTCATATCATAGGTTTCAAGGCACTGAATAAACAATGTGCCTATCATGAAACATATTTTATCATTGTCAAAATCTATTTTAATTATATTTTCTGATAGGACGGCTCCAGCTTCTTTATATTAACAGCAAATGTACCAAAGTAGGACACCATGGTCTACTAAAAAAAATTATAATCCACATTCAAAAGCGTATGGGGATAAATATATGCAATATTGAGTGTCCTACTACAGAAAATGTACATAGACTTTTCTCTGATTTTTAATTACTATTATTTTGGCTACTGGCCGACATTTTAGCATAGATAGCATATGCTTATTTAATGAAAGCCATGGTACATTCACAAATATCTCAGTAACCAACGTAAAGCACACTGTAAACCAAACCGTCCCTTGAGATGAATAATCCACTTGAGACCATAGATGAAATTAAAGCTCATTTCCATTTATCTGCACGAGTCAACTAGGCAGACATTGCTGCGGGTTCTAGGTATTTTTTTTTTTATAAAACAAATTATAAGCTTCAAACAGGACTCTCAATGAGGAAATCTATACCACATGTTAAGAGCACATATGTTATAGCATTCTGATCAAGGGCTCTACACTCATAGTAGACCTTGTGACTGCTATGAGGATCAGAAGTACAAGGGGGCCAGTGCTGCCTGGCTAGATAATCATTTACTAAGGTAGAAACAGTATTTGTTAAAAATTATTTTGGATAAAATGTATACCCAGTACAGGCCCCCTTTTTGATTATCTTAACCACTTAAGTACCAGTGGTCTCTGCCCCTTAAAGAGGAACTTCAGCCTAAACAAACACACTGCCATTAGGTTACATTAGTTCTGTTAATTAAAATAGATAGGAAATATAATCTCTTACCCACCCTGTTTTAAAAGAACAGGCAAATGTTTGATTTCATGAGGGCAGCCATCTTTTTGGTTGAAAGGAGGTGACAGGGAGCATGAGACACAGTTCCAACTGTCCTGTGTGCTGATCACCCCTCCCAGTTGCTAGGCAACGTGAATAACAACATAAGAAATCCCATCATGCTTTGCACAGCATCAGGGAAAAAAGCCCGGGCAGTTTTCTTTGATGGGTGGAGCTTAGCTTAAAATGCAGCTAAAAATGATGCTTTGGTAAGAAAAACAAAGTTCTGATGCTGTGAAACTGTTGAAGAAACAGCAAGCCTTTTCAGTTCTGCTGAGTAGATTTTTAGTCCGGAAGTTCACTTTAAGGACCAGAGACCGCTGGTACAATAACAACAGAATACTGATGAATCGCTGCATATACCCCGTCGCAACCGTCATCACCACTGCACACCGGGATCTTCAGGACATTCACTCTGTCGTCTCTATGACGGCAGAGTCATATGAGCCGGTCAGGAGCTGCTTTCATTGGCTCTTGACCGTGTCTATCAATGTAAGCCTATGGGAGTTACTTACATTGATAGACACGGCCAGGAGCCAATTAAATCGACTCCTGACCAGCTCACAGGGCTCTGCCATCATAGAGACAGGCAGAGCAAGTGAGCTGCAATGGGACATGGCGGGGATTTAGCGGCGAGATCGGCGGGATCAACGAAAACAGCGGATCCTTGCAGTGGCGGTGATTGAAATCTCCGCCCTGCAAGCCAGGTAACCACCAAAACAGAGCATAGATTTCAATCACCTTGGTCCTTAAGTAGTTAAAGGACAACTTAAGTTGGAGGAAAAAGTTACGTTTTACTTACCTGGGGTTTCTCCCAGCCCGTCATAGTATCCCCCAGTGTCCTCCTGGTCCCCTCCATTGTGCCGTTGTCACCCCAACTGGACTTTGCTACTCAGCTGGGTTGTGAACTACGGGGCATGTGCTGTCCCAGCCTCGCACTTCCTCGATCACGCTTCCATTGCCTGGAGAATTCTATGCAGGTCCTTATGAACTGCACAGATTTTTGAGCTAATTACATTGAAGTCTATGGCGCCGATTTTAGTGGTTAAAAGCAAATCTATGCCATAATGCTACAAAGCTACATGATATAAGCACCAAAATTGCTACTTATGTCAAGGAGAATAGTGGGAAGAAGGAAAAATATTTTTTAAATAGCAGATAATATAACTACCCATCATTATTAAAAATGTACATGTATACTCAGAAACAGCAGTGAATTTCCTGCTGGGGCTTCCTATTGGTCAGTACACTAACAGTGTAATGACCAACACGAAATTCAGGAGCAACTTGCCACTTGCCATGCTTTTGACATAGATTGCTGTACAGTTGCAATGCTTCTATGTAAGGATCCCATGGCAAATATGTGTATTATTTGCATGAAAAAATATGTAGGGTCCACACTCCCAAGCCTTTTTAACCCCTTGTCACCCATGCAGGCTGGAATAGCCAGAATTCAAAGCCAGGATCATGGGAGCTCCACACCCTGAGTTATACTATCCAGCATGGTCCAATATGTGCGAGGAGAGGGGGCTTCTGGATGAGAGGATTGTCAAAGCTTCCCCCTCTTCCCCAAAGCCCTTGGACATACCATGGACAAGGGACTCATTCCCTGCTCATGTGCCCAGGAGGAGGTGAGTATAATTACCCCCCATGGCTTTGGGTGTAGGCCCTGGGGGGAATTAGAGTGGCATTTAACAAGAGGCCCCCCAAATGCCCACTCCCAGGTGAAGTGGGTATAGGGGTGCTAATGTAGCCCTTGTTCATTTTCATAAAGTGTTAAAATAGAAATAAAAACATAACCACATAATAGTCCTTTGCTGGTCCTAATTAACCATAAATACTTACCTTTAAGCATTGCTGCACACATCTCTCTCCGCCCCAGCACTAAATAATAGCAAACCCAGGCAAAGAATCTTCAAATATGCCCCCAGTGCTCCCCATTAGTCCTTTGAGGCCCTGGGTGCAGACTTCCCAGCTGTGAATTCTGGCTGCATGGATGGCAAGGTGTTAAAGAGGCTTGGGAGGTCTTCCCCACATAATTATTTTTAGTGAATTTATTTTTTATGGAAATAATACGTGTATTTGCCAGGGATCCTTATACAGCAGTACAGTGATCCCCAGGAAAAGTGTTACAACTAGCTTTAGGGTTTCATGTTGGTCAGTACACACCAGCTGGAAATTCACTGTCACACCGGCCGCCATGAGGACGACCAGCGTCAGGAACCAGGATGAGCCGGCCCGACAATGCCGGTAACGGGGTCGGCAGAGGCATACGGAGAGGAGCCAGGAGGATCCCGGGGGACCTCGCTGCCTACGGTGGGCTGGAGAAAGCCCCCGGTAAGTGTAAACTTTTAATTTTCGGCATTGCTCAAGGTCCCTTTAACCACATTTCCTATTTTAACTTTAACATTGATTTTTCCCAAAAGCAACTTTTTGAAGATGTTCTTGTTCCCACTATTCTCCTGAACATATCAGGCAAATTTAGTGATTCTAGCATGTATGGGGGATTTGCTATTACCCACTTAAAGCGGACCCAAACCAAACATTTGTTTACTTCAAATATTTAGTTGCACCACTCTGACACACAAAGATAAACACTCCTTCAATCCTATGAGCATTTCAGTGCATGCTTTTCACCCTTCTCTTTTCATAACTAGGGTTATATAGGTGGCATCCATTAACAATTCCTCCTATGCCGGACACCATCTACTCCACCAGTTTGCCGAATTCTGTCCCGGCAATACGAAAGGAAGGGAGGGGTTCCTCCAATAAATTTAAAATATATTAT
Organism: Hyperolius riggenbachi; assembly: GCF_040937935.1. Lineage (NCBI taxonomy): Eukaryota > Metazoa > Chordata > Amphibia > Anura > Hyperoliidae > Hyperolius > Hyperolius riggenbachi. The sequence continues at coordinate 285,194,200 of NC_090650.1, forward strand.
ATTTGTCATCATGCAGCTGAAAAGGGCTGCTATTTATTACTAGAATTTAGAAAATAGATTTTATTTCTGAAATCTTGTATTTTTAATTTGGGTCCACTTTAATTCCGGCACCATTGATTTAAATGTAAGTCCATGGAGCTTCTTGCGAGACTGCCTGAGGTGTTCTTGCTCCTCCCTAACTCTCATGACTGACACCGAATTCAGTGACTGATCCAGTGAAAAGGCTCCTTCACAAGGTTTACCAAGCAAAGCAAAGTCAGGGTCATATCGATAATATTATTTTCCTTTGTATGTCAGGTAAAACAGCAGATTTTCTGCAAAATGAAATTAATGTGAAAGCAGGTTTACACACACGATCAGAAGTTTCTGAGTACTGAAACAACTGGATCCCCATGACAGCCACAGATATGCTATTTTCAGAAGGAGAGCTGAGCAGCGGATGCCTCCGTTTTTTTCTCAGCTGAAGTTTTCCTTTAACAACCTGGTACTGACATCAGAAGGTGCTGTTTATAAAGTGCTTGAAAAGATGTCAGCAATGGTGTCAAGTTACCAGAGACGGTATTTTACATTGTATAAGATTATGAATATTTTTCAAAACACAGAGGGTACTCACTGTTTTAGATGGCTGGAGTTTCATTCATATTTGTATGCATGTTAAATCTGTTTTTATTCTCATGCATACAGCAAAATGGGGGTTTGTGTTGTGGTGACACAAGAAAGACGTGTTCCTCGAAATATTTTAGTGCATGACTTTGGTAGGGATTTCTTATTTAAATGCATATGGATACTTGCTATACTTTTCTAAAGTGTTGTTGAATTTGTTGGCATTCTATAAATGAAATAAATATCTACCAACTCACAGCGCTGTAATAAATGGCCAGATGTGCGCGCGTTCCTCCTTGTGTTCTCTGTCTCCCTCCACTGATAAGCATGCACATCTTCCTTCCCTTCCCCCTCCACTGACAGCTGAATTCTTGGCTGGATAGCATGTGCTTCACTCCCTTCTACATTCGCTCCATGAGTTTGTTTACAACTGCTACCAAGAGCCACAGCTACTCTGATTTTATTTTAAGGATGGTCGATGACTAACAAAGTTAAAAGGAGCTTAGCACTAAAAACAGGGCTATTTATAGATTACTGTTGTTTCAGCGCATTATTATACTGTAGTGGATAAAGTTTTTCTTTCTGTCACAAGAGCTTGGAGACTGTCAGGTTCACTAAAGGTTAGCGCCTGCGTTGCCACAGGGAAGGAGAATAGGCTGTTTCCATCAACTCAGGGATCAGACTACAATGCCACTGCCACAATCACCGCACACAGGTGTGTCTGGAGTGCTGCATGTAAAAGGGTGGCTAAATCAATGGCAAATTGGAGCAGGATGGTCTCTTCCTAAGTATCAGATTGTCACATTTATACTAAAATAAAGCACCCTTTTATAACTGAATTTACGTTTCTTGGCTACATCAGGAGCCCTTTTGAATGCTCCAGAAAAACCTGATCACACAGACAACACTAGTTATTTCACCACAATTTTTATATGAAAATTTCACATTTTTGCCCAGATAAGAATATTTACAATATGGGCATGAAAAAAGACATATTCACACAAATGAGAATATTCTCAAATAAAAATATACATACAGTGTTTGGGAATGTGAAAACACATTTTTTGTTAAATGCATTGAAGTCAAAAAGCATAAGAAAATAGATTTTGGAATGTACATTTATGTTATATTACAGTGATCTTATTGTGAAAAATTTACATTAGTTGAAAATATAAATTTGGATGTAAAAATTACTTTGGAGACTATTGGAACTCATCCCTAGACAACACATTTGCAGTAAGGCTGTAGAGTGAGCGGCAACATTAAAATACAAAATGGCTTGTCTACACACAGTGATAGATTTTATATTAAACAAAATTGGAGTAGCACTGTTTCAGCATAATGTATATATTACCTACATCCTTAGGCCGGTTTTAAGGGTGTTATACACAGACGAAGAACTGTTTATCCCTATAATAGTGCAACACAGGTGCTGACTTTAACCACTATTTAGCCATCTATTTACTCTGTACAGAGCTGCGATCTACGTCGGCAGCGCTGTACTGGGGACAGCCATGTGACACGGCAGTCCCTCTGTCCGGCAAGACAGCGATCCGCTAATCACACTGATTGGCTGGCCCCCCGAGGGAGGGATAGTAAAATAAATAGAAAATACACATTTTTATTATATAAAAAAAATAAAAATATTTGTTAAAGAGGAAAAAAAACATCCTGGGAGCGATCATAGCCCACCAAAGCTCTGTTGGTGGGCAGAAAAGGACGAGGGGAGGGGGGGGGGGGATCACTTGTGTGCTGAGCTGTGTGGCCCAGCAGTGAGGCCTTAAAGCTGCAGTGGCCCAATTTGTGAAAAATGGCCTGGTCACTAGAGGGGTTTAAGCCCTGGTCCTTAAGTGGTTAACACAAAGATGGACAATTTTCAAACACGGAAACCGCACATGACCTGAGCTGGAGGAGAACGGCCATTCTCCTCCAGCTCCTGCCATGTGCAGTTCCCGTGTTTGAATAGTGGATGAATGGTTATACGTGGCTTCATGTTGTCCAGATGTTTATTAAGAACATGTGTTAACTATACAGATTTGTCTCTATTTGTGAAGGCCTGATGAAGGGTCTATCCCGAAACAAGTCGAGGTTGTCGCCTCAATGTGTACAACTGCACTAATCTTGATGCATTTTTGCCATTCTTTGCTATGGAAAATGTTTCCTGAAGGATACTTTTTATGAACATTTCTGCACAAGTGTTATCTCCAATAAAAATCTTTTGTATTTTTGCATATAAATTCTTCAAGTTTCTTCAGTTTTTTTGCTATATATATCCTTTTACTGGTATTAAGAAATTAACTATCTAACCATCTATCAGCCTAGCAATCAGGCATTGTTCTACTCAGCAGGAGATAACCAGAAGACAATGAACAAGAGATAATGATCAGTCTCTACAGAAAATACTCTAACAGAAAATCTAACAGAAAATTGTATGGTGAAATCTAACAGAAAATTGTATGGTGTGTACTAGGCATTAGGCAAGATGGATGTGTGGTGGTAAGCTTTCTCTTGCCTTATTATCTCCAGCATGATCTTATGCTAGATACAACTAGGGCTGCACGGTTTTTCGGTTTAAAACCGAAACCGCGGTTTGTGGCAAGACGATCTGCTGATCGTCAGTATCTTCGGTTTTTCGGCCTGCTGTCTGTAATACCTTGCGTCTGGCCCCGCTGTGCGCGGATAGGCCGGAAGCAGTGAATATGTATAAGTGTTAATGAGCGGGGGGCGGATCCACTCGAGCGAGCGGCTGGGCACATACAGCTTTACCAATTACTGGATAGCGATGGAATTACGGTAGCGGTAGGCGGAGCTGTACAGAGCATACAGCTCTGCCTACCGCTGCCGTCCTTCCATTGCTATCCAGCGATTGGTAAAGCTGTATGTGCCCAGCCGCTCACTCGAGTGGATCCGCCCCCCGCTCATTAACACTTATACATATTCACTGCTTCTGGCCAATCCGCGCACAGCGGGGCCAGACACAAGGTATTACAAACAGCGGACCAGAAACCAACCCCCCCCCCCCTCCCCCACTGCTCTAAAGTGCAAAAAGCAGGTTTTGAAAAAAAAAAAAATCGGGAAAAAATCGAAATTGCAATTTCTGAGAGAAAAAGCGCAATTTCGATTTTTCCCTAAAATCCTGCAGCCCTAGTACACACCATACAATTTTCTGTTAGATTCTTCTGTTAGATTTACCTACAACATGGAAAAAAGCTATCTGACAGGTAAATCTAAGCAAAAATCTAATAGAAAATTGTATGCTGTGTACCTAGCATTAGTGAATTAAGTCCATTGTGGTGTGTTGTGAGCTGCTGTGTATCTGCAAAGAACCTAATTTACCAAATTCCAGGAATCTAACCACAACCTCCAACTTTGGTTGTCAACTCAGAAGTTTGTTTAAGGTGCATACACACCTTTGATGGATGTTGCCCAGCGGGGATCAGGACCTGATCCCCATGGGTGATATTACTGAACCCGGCTGCACAGACACGTGTCAGCTGTGTAGCCGAGGATGCGCTGTGTTGCTATGCGGGGCGGTGGAGGGACAATGGAGTGGTGCGTATGTGTTTTCTTGCGGGGGGGCGGGGGGGCGGGGGGGAGCGGCGTGAACAATGGGATTGGCTGTCGCTGTGGGTTGAGTTGATCTACTGGGTGGATCACTTGCGGGTTGGGGGTCAAGGGTTGCAAGCCTGATTTTCGGCTGAGGCGGCCGTTGTCAGTCGTGTGTCAGCCTTTAGAGACACTGGACAATGATAAAGCATGACTGTGTTTAAATTAATCTTAAACAGTCATTTATAAAAATATTCACTCAACTAAATGTTTCTACTGACATTGCCTTATCTTTTTTTTCTAAGTATTTACGAGCCTTTAGTTATTTTTGCTACTTACTCCATCACTTGGCTTCTGAGTTCACATAACAATGACAGCTGCAAGAAGCCTGTAATTAAAAAAGAACTGTAAATTATTCTTTGGTTCTGCTATTTAATACTATTATGCACACTAATGAGCCAGACGACAATAGACCTTATTTTCTATGGCCTCTCTAGGTCATTGCAGATCACACAACTTTGTTGTCCCAAAAAGTTGAGACGCTGTATAAAATGTAAATAAAAACAGAATACAATGATTTGAAAATCATTTAAAGTATATATTTAATTGAAAGTAGTACAACGACGACATATCAAATGTCAAAAATGAGAAATGTTATTGTTTTATGAAGAATATATGCTCATTTTGAATTTTATGCCAGCAACACATTATAAAAAAGTTGGAACAGGGCAACAAAAGAGTGGAAAAGTTGTGTAATGCTAAAAACATGGTGGAATATCTTAGAACTAATTACTTTAATTGGCAACAGATCAGTAGAATGACAGGGTAAGAAAAGAGAATCCTAAAGACGCTGCATCTCTGAGAAGTAAAGACTGGGAGGGAAATAGTGCAGACATTTTACATTCTTCAAACTAAAAAGTCCTCTACAGTGCAATGTATCATTAAAAACTTCAGAGAAATAGCTTAATGCTAAGAACAAGCCTAAAAGCCCATACTGGGTGGCCATGATCTTTAGGGCTTCAGGTGGCACTGCATTACAACAGGCACTAGGTTTCCACAATGGTCTTACTTTCACCTTAGAAGCTTTGCCTCAAATATTCTTCACAAGAAATCTGACAAATTTTGGACACAATTTTTTAGAGAAGACTCCCCAATGCCACACCATTTCTAAGTATTATTGACAAACCCTCACCACCAAAACGCGTGTACCAGAGTAATGGGAACATTTCTTAGAGGAAAACTTTACCAAAGTACAATGGTCAAGAAACGTTTGTAACACATAAATGCTCTCTGATTCAAAACACAAGAGAGGGGATTTCATAACCAAACTGACTGGTACAGAATGTTTCCCACAGCACTTGACTCCTGTTTGCACTGTGGGGTACATAGGCTGAGATCTCTTACATATCTGGAGGAGCTGTTATTGGTCCCTTTTTGGACTGTGGTACACTGACTAGCACTACAAATGGCCTCCTTAGATAGACTAATTCCCTTTCAAGCTACCGTACTGCAATATAATCACCTTTCCCAAAAAGCATGCAAGGAAAAAAATATATAATTTTGGATCTGTAGATAAATGTGTTTAGAGCACCTGCCTGTGCGATTAACCATTCAATTGCAGCATGTGTTTAGGGATGCACAGCCTTTCCCCCCACCTTTTCTTAACTTTGTAACTATGTAACTGTCAGGCTAGCTGCTCCCAGCCCCTCCTCCTGAGTTTCCTGTTTTCACAGTGGCTGGATAGTGTACTGGTCAAGGGCTCTGCCTTTGACATGGGAGACCAGGGTTCGAATCCTGGCTAGGTCAAGTACCTATTCAGTAAGGAGTTCAAGGCAAGACTCCCTAACACTGCAGGGTGGCCTCTTGAGCGCGTCCCAGTGGCTGCAGCTCTTGAGCGCTTTGAGTCCGACAGGAGAAAAGCGCTATACAAATGTTCGGATTATTATTATAATAAGTAGTAGCAGATTTGCATATGATTTGCATCTGAATTGAATGCAAAGTGTGCAGAAAATCTATTTAGGTGCTGCACACTGAGCTGGTGGTCATTTCGGATGCAGCCTTAGTGGTATGCGATGGCGTTCTCCTCGCTGTTCAACCAAATGTAAGTTACACATTTTTTTTGCTTAGCTGCTCCCAAGGTTTTAAATTTAGGTTAGGTCACTTACCCAGAGGTTTGCCTCACCGTGGCGCAAGTGTCTAGTATAATATACTTTGCATGCAAACCATATTGGAAGCTAAAGTTCCTCCTAGTATAATAAATGTTAGCACTTGTCTTGGATGCAGGGCATGCATTTTTCAGTCTAGCAGAGGCGGTGTATGCCTGTGCGATTAACCATTCAATTGCAGCATGTGTTTAGGGACGTGCAGCCTTTCCCCCCACCTTTTCTTAACTTTGTAACTATGTAACTGTCAGGTTAGCTGCTCCCAGCCCCTCCTCCTGAGTTTCTTGTTTGCATAATAAGTAGTAGCAGATTTGCATATGATTTGCATCTGAACTGAATGCAAAGTGTGCAGAAAATCTATTTAGGTGCTGCACACTGACCTGGTGGTCATTTCGGATGCAGCCTTAGTGGTATGCGCTGGCGTTCTCCTCGCAGAGCACCTAACCCACCTAAACCTCCAACCATCCAGCAATAGCTGTCTAGAGTAAATGCCTTTGCCAAATTGGAAAAAAAAAACATTTTAACAGCCCAAGATTTGTTGGGTCATGGTTTTGTTGGGTCATTTTTCAAGTCTCTGATCAATATAATAAATGGGCCCTAAAGGAAATGGGCCTAAAGGTTTGCTACACATTTAATTTAAGGTTCTGTTGTTTAACATAAGTCATCTATTGTATTGATCATCGTATGTGTAAAACTTCTAGTTTAAAGTGGAACTGAAATATTTCCTTTGAGAGCACAGTTAATGACCAACACAGAAATCTGTAATGTTTACATGCAAACATTTATTTTTACCTTTAAAAAAAAATCAAATTTATAGCACCCTTTTTTCTCAGTGCCCAAAGAGATACTGTTAGAAAGAGCCATCATGAGGAAGATAAACAAACTCTAAAACTTGTGAGCAACCAACGTCACCTTGTGGTAAGCTGGAAAAATAACATATGCTAACACAGTTGACACTGAAGACTGATTTTATTACAATAATAAATATAGGGTCAAAGGCACTATTGAGAATGCCATTATAGTACACCTATTGTTCATGGATACCACAAAAGATGACTTCAAATATAAACAAAATCTGTGAACACAGTTAATTTCTGCATCCACAAATGAGACATATGAATCAGCAGTCCCAACCATCAGGGCCTCATAGGGAAGGAGGAGAGACCTCCTCCACAAAAGTCATCCATAAACATAGGGAAATGCAGATCTTTCAAGAGTATACCTTCTTGTTTACCAGTAAATATAACCATTCTTACACATCCTGTTTTGACTGCTTTTCTATCATTTTGTGATCATTAACAATCTGTAATTCAAAACACACCTTACGTGGAAAATAAGCGCAAACAAGCTGCACACATCTGCCACTTTCCTGACTGAACTGTTTATAGTTCCTCCTGTACAGTCCCGCCCATATCTTTTATAGTAGACAAGCTTCTCAGTGGATCTAGGCAGGTTGAGCACTCATATAATAAGACTGGGAGCAAGAAGTCCAATAAGCAGCCATTACACCGTGACCCAGCTCCCCTCCACTCCAATTATCACCATCTATTTCCTGAAAGCACGTATTCCTACCATAGCTACAAAGTGATGAGCAGAGTTCCCATCCCTCTCCCTTTAGTGCATGGCATTTATTATAGAAGATGCATAGTGCTGTGCTGCATCCATTCAGATGCAGGCCAGTTTTACTATACAGATGAAATGGAAAAAGTCTTTCAGGTGATTTATAGAGGGCTGCCATAGTGTGTATACATGACTATAATATAGCCTGCTGGATGACTTCACTGTCAGTGGAGAAGGGAAGAGAAGGGACACTTACTGCTCCATTAGCGCCTTCTAATTGCACTCCTCTATACTCCACACTACAGCGGCAAAGTTAGAGGACGGCTCACGCATAGAAACCCAGAAATGAGGCCGTATAACGATTAGAGATTAAAAACTCATTATTTGCCATGTATGTGAAGGCAAAACACTGGATATTTATACTCCAGCGTTTCTATCAGAAGGCCATCTATTTTGATTGCTTTTATTTTTAACGAATATGAAGTACACAGAAAACATTGACAGAAATTAACTCTTTTTAATTGAAGCGATTTTTATTTTTAGTAATTCATTACTTTACAATCTTATTTTTATAAGTCTTATTTTACATAAGTCTGTTTTAGTGGCGTATTAATGTTTTTGAACTACTCTAAGACCGTTCCACGCCAATGGGCGTGGCCGCTGCGGCAGCCCCCGGACCGCCTGACGCCGATTGGCGTCAGGTCCTGGAGCCGGCTACTGAAGGAGATCACGCGCAGGGTATGCGCGCAACTCCTTCTCGGGGGGAGAAGCTCCACCCTGTCTTCAGACTCCAAGCGGCTATTGCTGCTCGAGAGACTGTTAGACGGCGTGATCACCGTCTATTTACACAGTACAGCGCTGTACTGGGGACAGCCGTGTGACAGGCTGTCCCCCTGGAGGACAAGAGAGCGATCGGCTCTCATAGGCAGAAGCCTATGACAGCCGATCGCGTGATTGGCCGGCTGGGGGGAGGGAGGGGATTGAAGAAAAAAACAAACACGCAGAAATAGCAAAAAATACTTAAAAAATATGAACATAAATATTTATTTAAAAAAATAAACACAAGGGGGGCAATCAGACCCCACCAATAGAGAGCTCTGTTGGTGGGGAGAAAAGGGGGGTGGGTGGGGGGGGGGGGGGTGGGGGGGTGGGATCACTCCTGTGCTGTGTTCTGCGGCCCTGCAGCTTGGCCTTAAAGCTGCAGTGGCCAATTATTAAAAAAACAGCCTGGTCTTTAGGGGAGTTTACCACTGTGGTCCTCAAGTGGTTAAACATGTATTTGCTTTCACTTGGATGTTTATGGAGATAGAAAGCAATAAATGAATACAAGTCTTAATTTCTCCATTTTTTTTCCATATTTTTTCCATTTGACCAAGTATTTAATAAACAGATTGGTGCTGTAATATTATAGCCAACACAAGCATTTGAGTGAGGTCAGCGAGGACTGGCAAGCATGTTGTAGAGATGTATACAGTTACAATATGCAGAGAGCGAATACAACTGTCCCCGCCTGTCTTCCACTATGGTGGCCCCACACCTGCCCTCTAACATTAGCAGAGTCTGCTCAGATTTGCTATACTAAGGGCTTGATTCACAAAAGGGTGCTAACTTAGTTAGCACACCTAAAAGGCCCTTAGCATGCCTAAAGCTCTTTAGTGCGCACAAAGTTTTGCGCTCTAAGTTAGTGCGCGCAAAGTTTAGCACTGCCCATAGCACGTGAAATGTTGCACCGGGTGCGCCTAAATCGACGTTTCGCGCACTATGGGCAGCGCTAAACTTTGCGCGCAATCAATAAAAGCTTTAGGCATGCTAACTGATTAGCACCCTAGTTAGCATGCCCAAAGCTTTTAGGCGTGCTAACTGAGTTAGCACTCTTTTGTGAGTTGAGCCCCAACTGTTACTGGTTTGGTTATTTGGCTTGTTTTTTACTCTCAAAATGTAATTACTATTTCTGTACCGTGTTAGCCAAACAAATTATATACGTAGAAAAAAACAAAGTTTTGTAAATGTAATACCTGTTAATGGCTAACTGATAGTGTTAAATTATGCAAGGTTTCTGGAATCTAGTGCCCTTCTTTGAAGAGAAGGGGGCTAGATCCCAGAAAACTTGCATAATTTAACTCATTATCAGTGAGCCATTAAAAGGTATTACTTTATCAATGTCAATGCGTCTTTAATACGGTACTTTAAAAGTGAAAAAAGGTCTGTGTAATCAGAAACTTCGCTATTGGAATTTTGCCATTTTTATTTATTGCCTATGGGTTTGTCTGTTTTTTTATTTTATATCATTTCTGTACAACCTTGATACATTAAGGCTACTTGCACACCAAGACGTTGCGTTAGGTGCTACGTTAAGGTCGCATAACGTGCACTTAACACAACGTATGGTGCTGCAAGTGAGGACGGTAGAGTGAGCCGCGTTAGGCGGCTCAATTCCTATAAGGTCTCCCAGAGTGGCGCTGATTGGCCAGCGGGACCACGTGATGCGGAGCGAGACACTCCGCATCACGTGGTCCCGCCGGCCAATCAGCGGCCGCCAGAGCAGTGAATATTAAGTAGCCATGTGTGCGGCTACTGTAGCTAGCTCTCCCCGCCTCCTCTCCGCCCCCCACTGCGCATGTGCAAACAGTCTAACGCGGCTATAGCCGCTCTAACGCCGTAGCATGCTGCACTGTCCGGAGAACGTGCAGCGTTACATGTAACGCAACGTGGGCTGTGTGAACAGCCCACTTGTGTTACATTGCTGTGCGTTGGGGGAGCATTACAGGCGCACTAACGTGCGTCTGTAACGTCTTAGTGTGTAAGCAGCCTAATTGCACTGTTCATTGGAGATTATACATGTGTACATTTGTCTTTGTCTTTTATACGTTGAACAGAGTTGCCTTTTTATATTAGCTTCTGTTTTACATCTGAACATCTGACTGCTTTACTACTCATCACCTTGACTGCTGTTTTCCTTGTTATTTGTTTGTTCTGTATGATTTTTCTCTGTTGATAATTCTTCCATTGTGTGATATCTTATTAATATACAAAGATGTTTCCATAGACATAAAAACAGACAATAACTATTTTTACTTTCATTGATTAATTAGAGATAACAGAATTTTTATGCACTTCACTTACCAACTCTCTGCCCATAAACAATATTTGTATGGGCACTTATGGCTGCACCGGAACGCCCAAGCTGCCTCTTGTGCTTTCTGTTTTTTTTTTTTACAGTGGATTTGCATTGGGGCGGTTAAGTTTAGGCATCAGAAAGGAGTTTTGCATCAGGTAGGGGGTAGCGCTCGGGAGGCGGTTAAAGCGGTATTGTTACCATAAAAACAGAATTTCAACAGCAACTAGTCTGAGTGTATTAAGTGATAAAGATGCTAATCCTGCATTCAAAACTTTTTCTGCTGTTATGGTTTGGAGCTATCACATACTTTAGGAGCACTGGCCCTTTAGTAGTCAGTGCCAAACAGTTGAATGCTGGGAGTTATTTTTATCTATAATATATTCCTCCTCTTCCATTTATTTCCCTGCCTAGCCTATCTGAAACATGATCCTCTGTTTACTTGTGTTTACAAGCAAGGCTGAGGTGACTTAGCGATTGGAGAAGAAATGAAAAAAAAGACAGTGCAGTTCCTAGTGTACACCTCAGTGGGAGTGTCTGAAGACTCTGGGAGGAGGGCAGCTAACGAATACACAATGAGCAAGAGAAGGGGGGGGGGGGGGGAACAAGAGTCAGGAAGTATATGATGTCAGCATTAGCTTGGCAAAATGGCCACTGCCTAGAATAGGATTTTCTGCTTTTCTTTATAAAATTCACAGGAATCATTACGTTGATAGCACAATACATCTGTTATGTAAGTAGAAGTATTATTTATCTACTTATACTGTATATGTGTTTTTATTTCTAGGTTAGCATGGGTGTCGCTTGTCAAAGAAACTGTCCTTCTGTAAACCCCACATACCTAAAGAGCTTTTAGCCAGCAACACTAGAAGGCTTTACAGAGGTCTCTGATGACAGACTGTGTGAAAAAAATGCTTTGTTTAACAGCTTTTGTAACAAAATTGGTGTGGGAAAGGCAAGGGGTGTACCATGTTAATAGTTTCCACTTCTCTGTCACTATTCGCATAGGAATGATTTACTGTTTGTTTCTGCACTGCCCACACACACTGCTTTTTCATTGATCATATGAGTACAGGTGAGGATTTTTTCAGATACAGAGAAAGATCTGAAGAGAAGGACCTGTACTCATGCAGAATGAGCTGTTCCTGTCTGTAAACTCTATCAATACCATTAAAATCAATCACTGCGCATACTTCTTTTTCCCTGTAAAATCATAAAATGCACATAGTGCCCAGTACTGCTAAAAGCAATTAATAGCCAACACCCTGTGTTGCGCACCTGGGGGTAGTGCCACCACCTTATAGGGGAAGTTTTTTTGACAGGTCCCCCCTTCGTGCATACACTCACCAAAAGAGCGTCTTGCTCGATTGCATATCAAAGATCCACGCTTCTTTGCCAGCCAAGGGGAAGTAGTGGACAAGATGTCAAGCATAGATTCATTTGATGAAATAAAAGCATCTCGCAGGCTTACAGATACAGGTTATGGCTCCACCGCGGACAAACAGAGCCACTCGCCTTCTCCGTGTATTCCTGCTTCCGGGTGACGTCACTGCGCTCCTCCGACTCCGCCCTACGCGTTTCGTCACGCTCGGTGACTCATTCAGGGGCTCTCTTGAAGACATCTTGAAGATGTCTGTAAACTCTGTTTACACGGCATGAGGGAGAGAGGGGGAGAGAGGGGGAGGAAGAGAGGGAGAGAGAGAGAGAGAGACAGGCACAAACAGAGCAGCAGCTGTTGAGTTATGTACACACTATATGAAGCTATATTTCTCCTTTCTATCATTCTAAAGAGATTCAAGTCACAGTATTACAGCCAGTGAAGAATGTTTCTGTATGCTGGATGTGCTGGACACAATCCTCCATAGTAATGCCCACAGTGAAAACGGTTCTCTGTAAAGGTCATATTTTCTTCACATAAAAAATGAAAAGCTGAAATAAAGCCTTTGTGTTGCTATTTGCTAGTAATTACTGGAAATATATGTGGCATTTAGAATTTTAGTTAACTTTGAAAGTTGTCCTTTAGGTTCAGGTGTTAGGAAGGTTAGGTGTCACGGGTGGTGGTAAAGGTTAGGCATTTTGGGAGGGGGGATTCTGTGTGAGAGTAGGGTTAGTTTAGCTATAATAAAATATCAGCAATATTTACAGATATTTTACTAATGAAAATGAACACCCCAGTGGCGTACCTAGGGCATTTGGCACCCGGTGCTGGGTATTAAAAGACACCCCCCCCCTCCTAAAAAAATGGGTGTGACCACAACCTTCAGCATGCTTTGCGCGCTGTGGCAAAAAAATGGGCGTGGTCATGACTGGATGAGGGCGGAGCTAACTGTAATTTAAAGTATTAGCTAGTATAGTTGCCCCAGTATAGCTAGTATAGTTGTCCCCAGTATAGCTAGTATAGTTGCCCCCAGTATAGCTAGTACAGTTTCCCCCAGTATAGCTGCCCCCAGTGAAGCTAGTATAGTTGCCCCCAGTGAAACTAGTTTCCCCCAATGAAGTTAGTATAGTTGCCCCCAGTATAGCTAGTTTAGTTGCCCCCAGTATTAGCTAGTATAGTTGCCCCAGTATAGCTAGTATAGTTGCCCCCAGTATAGCTAGTATAGTTGCCCCCAGTATAGCTAGTACAGTTTCCCCCAGTATAGCTGCCCCCAGTGAAGCTAGTATAGTTGCCCCCAGTGAAACTAGTTGCCCCCAATGAAGTTAGTATAGTTGCCCCCAGTATAGCTAGTTTAGTTGCCCCCAGTATAGCTAGTTTAGTTGCCCCCAGTATACCTAGTTTAGTTGCTCCAGTATAGCTAGTATAGTTGCCCCCAGTATAGCTAGTATAGTTGCCCCCAGTATAGCTAGTTTAGTTGCCCCCAGTATAGCTAGTTTAGTTGCCCCCAGTATAGTTACCCCCAGTATAGCTAGTTTAGTTGGCCCCAGTATAGCTAGTTTAGTTGCCCCCAGCATAGCTAGTATAGTTGCCCCAGCATAGCTAGTATAGTTGCCCCCAGTATAGCTAGTATAGTTGCCCCCAGTATAGCTAGTATAGTTTCCCCCAGTATAGCTAGTTTAGTTGCCCCCAGTATAGCTAGTTTAGTTGCCCCCAGTATAGCTAGTTTAGTTGCCCCCAGTATAGCTAGTATAGTTGCCCCCAGTATAGCTAGTTTAGTTGCCCCCAGTAAAGCTAGTTTAGTTGCCCCCAGTATATATGCCCCAGGAGGGGGGAAGCAGCGCTAGAGGGGCAGTGGGGGCAGCGGTGGGGAGAGGGGACATATCCCCCCCTCCCTCACCTGGGACCCCTCCTTCTGCCTCTCTCCGTCTCCATAAATTACCGGCGGCAAGTGCAGGGGCGGCGAGGAGGCATGCAGAGAATTACTCACCACTTCCGCGTTCCAAGCGCTGGCAGCGTCATGTCGTCACAGATCTCCGACTTCAATGTCGCCCACTGTGCTTCCGCTAATCAGGAAGCACAGTGGGCGGCATTGAAGGCGGAGATCTGTGACGACATGACGCTACCAGCACTTGGATCGCGGAAGTGGTAATTCTCTGCATTCCTCCTCGCCGCCCCTGCACTTGCCGCTGGTAATCTATGGAGGGGGAGAGAGGCAGAAGGAGGGGTCCCAGGTGAGGGAGGGGGGGGATATGTCCCCCCTCCCCACCGCTGCCCCCACTGCCCCTCCTTCTAGCGCTGCTTCCCCCTCCTGCTCTGCTGCTGTGGGGGGTCGTGGCAACACCCCCCTAGCTGTCCGTCACCCATTGCGCCACGCCCCCCTGCGCCCTACAATAGGAACGCCACTGGAACACCCTAAAATTGTAAAATATTGGTAAAAGTTACCAATATTTTACTATTGTCTATATCTTGGTGCTCAAATTTCCTAGCACCTTTATTTCAAGTACGCCTTCAAAACCCATTGTTGAGTGGAAGTAGAGCTTCTCTATCAAGGAGGTCTTATCTTTTGAATTTAGGTCCAATCTTAGTCTGCACAAAAAATAAACAGAAATTAATGCATTTTCTGACAATGCCAATTGCTAAATGTTAAGCCTGTGTTTGTCAGGGAGATGCTGTATGTTGGGTTCCAGCGAGGGGTGAACTGGAAAAGTCTGTGAAACATAAGCCTGCACCAGCATATATCGGGGGTCTTAACTTACCTATGTTGCCTCCTCGCGCCAATGCACATGCCAGACTCCATCTTCCTGACACATCTGGATTTACAACCCGATGTTCAGCTCTGAAGGTGGACTTGTCAGATAGATGGGGAGCAGCTTACAGCACAGCTGTGCAAGGCAATGACATAGGTACCGTATATACTCGCATATAAGCCGACCCGCATATAAGCCGACCCCCCAACTTTTCCATGGAAAAACAGGGGAAAATGATTGACCCCCATATAAGCCGGGGGTAGGAAATGCTGGATTGATGCAGGCCGCGTAATCCCCCCAGTGTGTCCCAGTATAGCTAGTATAGTGCCCAGTATGGGTATGTAGTGCCCCAGTATAGCTAGTATAGTGCCCAGTTTAGCTAGTATAGTGCCCAGTTTAGCCAGTATAGTGCCCCAGTATGGCTAGTATAGTGCCCAGTTTAGCTAGTATAGTGCCCAGTTTAGCCAGTATAGTGCCCAGTTTAGGTAGGTAGTGCCCCAGTATAGCTAGTATAGTGCCCAGTATAGCTAGTATAGTGCCCAGTATAGCTAGTATAGTGCCCCAGTATAGCTAGTAGAGTGCCCCAGTATAGCTAGTAAAGTGCCCAGGTTAGCTAGTATAGTGCCCAGTTTAGCTAGTATAGTACCTAGTATAGGTAGGTAGTGCCCCAGTATAGCTAGTATAGTACCTAGTATAGTGCCCCAGTATAGCTAGTATAGTGCCCAGTTTAGCTAATATAGTGCCCAGTTTAGGTAGGTAGTGCCCCAGTATAGCTAGTATAGTACCCAGTGTAGGTAGGTAGTGGCCGGTATAGTGCCCTGCTCCCCCGCTGCTATTACCTGCAGCGGCTTCCTCGTCCCCGGCGGCGCTTCCTCTTCCCCGCTCTCATGCCTCTATGAAGAAATCACAGCAGCGCGCCCGGCGCTGCTGCTCTGATGATGCAGGGGGCAGGAAAGAGCGCGATCTGCATCGCCGTTACCATGGGAACCGCTCTTTCCTGCCCCCTGCATCATCAGAGCAGCAGCGCCGGGCGCGCTGCTGTGATTTCTTCATAGAGGCATGAGAGCGGGGAAGAGGAAGCGCCGCCGGGGACGAGGAAGCCGCTGCCAAAACAAGTAATAGCAGCGGCGGCGGCGGCGGGGGGAGCGGGCAGGGGGGAGCGGGGGCCGCGGACCACGGACCACCAGGGAAGACTCGCATACAAGCCGACCCCCCAACTTTTGACCCCCTTTTTGGGGGTCAAAAATTCGGCTTGTATGCGAGTATATACGGTAAGTTAATCTCTTTCCACAGACTGCGACCCCGTACTACCTGGGACAGTTTTGCATTTTGCAGAACTATTCTAGTTCATCCTTAGTTGCTACTAGCAGAACATGTTTCCTGTTACATCAACAGATGTCACCAGAGCGGAATTTACATCTGAAGAGCCTATAAGCACAGAGGACTCAGTGCCTTAAAGGGACACTTAAGTCAAACAAAAAAAAATGAGTTTTACTCACCTAGGGCTTCCAATAGCCCCCTGCAGCTGTCCGGTGCCCTCGCTGTCTCCCTCCGATCCTCCTGGCCCCGCCGGCAGCCACTTCCTGTTTCGGTGACAGGAGCTGACAGGTTGGGGACGCGAGTGATTCTTCACGTTCCCAGACACATTAGCACCCTCTATGCTGCTATGTGGTATATGATATATGCTATAGCAGCATAGATGGCACTATTGTGGCCAGGAACGCGAAGAATCACTCGCGTCCCCAGCCTGTCAGCTCCTGTCACCGAAACAGGAAGTGGCTGCCAGTGGGGCCAGGAGGATTGGAGGGAGACGGCGAGGGCACCGGACAGCTGCAGGGGCTATTGGAAGCCCCAGGTAAGTAAAACTCATTTTTTTTGTTTGACTTAAGTGTCCCTTTAAACACCCCCTCAGCTGACGTCACACACTAGGCCACTTGCCTTTTATGTTAACACAGAATAAAAATGTATGTTGCAATAAAGAAACTTTAAACAAAAGGTAACAGTGTTGTACAAATAAATAACAATTGCACTGGAGTGTTAACAAACATTTCTGCACAATCCAGTGCCCTGCCTTGTGAAAATGTGAGTTGTGAAGGAAGAGAACAGTCAGACAGCAGCAGGCAGTAGAAGGGGGCAACCAGCACATGACCACTAGGCGTTTAGCCAAAACTGCCACCAAGAACAGGAAATTACATTTCTCCATTGGAAATATTATAATACAGTACTTTTGGTAGTGCAAGAAAGGGTTAGAACATTTGTCAGGATGTATTACTGTTTGTGTCTCTCTAGAGAAGATCTTGTTCATTTCCTGTTTCAGTAAGAAGAGTAAAAAAGAAAAAAAAATTCAGTAAACATCGCCTCATTAATGACCCAGACATTAAAAAACCCTTTAAATGTCCCATCCTTTCTTTACACTATCCAAAACCAAAACAACATTTGGGTTAAGCCTGGTTCGTTGTAAACTTGTGAAGAAGTGACTCCTATTTTGTGGTTTTTTTATAATAATAATTATTTAGTATTTATATAGTGCTGACATCTTCTGCAGTGCTGTACAGAGTATATTGTCTTGTCACTTAACTGTCCATCAGAGGAGCTTACAAATCGTATCCCCGCTATAGTCATATGTCTCTTTCGTGAAGTGTATGTATTGTAGTCTAGGGCTAATTTTTAGGGGAATGGCCAATAAATGTATCTGTATGTTTTTGGGATGTGGGAAGAAACCATAGTATCCAGAGGAAACCCACGCAGACATGGGGTAAACATACAAACTCTGTGTAGATAGTGCCCTCGGTGGGATTTGAGGGCCCAAAGCTGCAAGTCAAAAGAGCTATCCACAACGCTAGTATATTATATCCAGTATATTGCGGACTACAACTTCTGCAACCCTCGCTAGGTTGCTATGTGATCTAGGGGGGAGTTACAAACTTTAGCCACATAATTGCAGAAGATCTTTAATGAATCCATACCAGTTTTGAAAGTTCAATTTTTGCAAAGATCTCCACCCTGGACAAATCCAAGTAAAAGTGTCCATCGACAATACAATTTTGATTGCACAGTCTTACAAAATCTATGTAATATGAGAGACTAAGTAAAGTATTAAAGTTAGTTTAAAGGATATTTATACAGTTTTCTCTTTTGGTACATAGACTTGGTAAGATTGAACAATAAAAATTGCATTGCCGAAGGGCACTTTAATTTAGTTCCTATTTGAAGCCCATAGAAATCTTGAAGAGATTCTGTAAATCAGCTTGTATTTATATTTTATCATAGAAAAGTATGACATTTGGAAAAATTAAAAGCACGCAAAATCAACTTGATGCATTTATAACAGGGCCTCTCAAAAATTCATTGTCACTCACAGATATAGATTTTTCATACCTCAGAATTAAGCTTTCCCTATGATGAGGTATGCAGTTAAGGAGGAAATCTGAGCTATGTAAATTCTTCCTCTCAAGGTAAAGGTGATATGATGACTCAGTGTATTAGAAAAAAGGGTTATTTTGTTCCTGTTCTGTGAGAAACAGTAGCACCGACTCATCTGTAACCTCTGATAAACTTGTTTTTTGTTATTTTTCATATACTGCTCTAATCTCCAGCACTGCAACTAGTTTGCTTTAAAGTATAATTGTACTTCTAATGTTCAATATTCTAAACACCCCTGACAATATTAATACTGTCCCCAAAATCTCCTGCTACCTGCTGCCAGCTGTCCAAACATATGGGTACTGGATCCAAATCACAGTTAGCAGCCACCACAAAATGTGTTTACTTACCTCTGCTAGTCACTCTATGCTTCTATGTGGTGGATAGCCTTTCCATTGAAATGAATGACACTTATAGTACAATGTCAACGAGTGACAGGAAGTAGCAGCTGCATGCTAAGCACCAGCTACTGTGCTCCAGTTACTAACCCTATTTGGGCCCCTAACACCTTCATGTACAAATAGATGGGAGCAGGAGGGGGATGAAGGGACAAGGTGCACATTATAAGCACCTCATATACATTTTTTGACAGTGGGGGGGGGGGGGGGGCTGTCCACTGGGGATGTATTGGGGGTGATGTGTGCGTTGGCCCATGTATGCAGAGTGCGCTGTGGAGAGTGCTGCAGAAGATATAGCCACCTGTCCTCACTCCAGCTTGCTTCCTCTGTTTTCCCACCAGCTTTCTGAACTAGTCACATGACAGTGAACCTGGAGCTCTATTGGCCAGTTCAGAAGTAGCATGGGATGCTAGAGAAAGCAAGCCAGAGCATGGACAGGCAGCTATGTCTTCTGCAGCATGCTCGGTGGTGGAGGTCGAAAGTGGAATAGCCTAAGTGAGAGAATATGCTTGGTGGAAAAAGGGAGTTTTCAATACACTTCCTTGCAATTCGTATTTCGGCCACAGGGACTGAGCACTAGAGAGCCTCACTTATAGTTTGGTTTGCTGCCAAAAATTACATTACCGCGCATCAATGTAGGTGTATACAAAGCTTGTTTCTATATGCTTGATACGATCATCTGAACACATCACAACTAAAATGCAGGTTGTTAACGTGACACCGGCCTCAAACATCCTCTTAAAACAAGCTTTCCAGACAAGCTTATAATTTGTCATAGCTAGCATTGGAGGTTCGCTGCCTCATCTGCTAAATCCTTTGTCTCCCCCTCATGTCCTCACCCCACCACCCTCTAGATGGTAAGCTTGCAAGGGCAGGTACCTCCCCCCAGTGTTTCTTGTTTCTGCGGTACTTAAGCATATGATGATCATGTACATTGGTGAGGTCTCAAACCACATATCAACTATGCATGCTTGTGTGCATGTTTTGCTAGATGTCCTGATTGTACAGATTTTTGAATATCTCATGTATCAATGCCTCCCACTATTTGTTTTGTACTATGTACAGTGCTATCGAAGATGTTGACATTATATAAATAAAAAACAATAATAAAATCAGAATACAGATGTGCTATGTTACGTCTCTCACCTGCATTTGTCTCACTGTGAACACACACCTCATTGTCTTGTTCGGATGTATCAGTAAGCTGAAGAGGAACTACAAGAACAAGTTAACTCAGGCCTCACTAGAAAAAATATAAATTTTATTGTGGATAGTATCCAAAAGACAACACATCAAACGTGATAAAAATATTAAAAACACACATGGAGGAGCCTCCGAGATATAGCGGTCCGCCCCCACTCACACACATGGAGGAGCCTCCGAGATATAGCGGTCCGCCCCCACTCACACACATGGAGGAGCCTCCGAGATATAGCGGTCCGCCCCCACTCACACACATGGAGGAGCCTCCGAGATATAGCGGTCCGCCCCCACTCACACACATGGAGGAGCCTCCGAGATATAGCGGTCCGCCCCCACTCACACACATGGAGGAGCCTCCGAGATATAGCGGCCCGCCCCCACTCACACACATGGAGGAGCCTCCGAGATATAGCGGTCTGCCCCCACTCACACACATGGAGGAGCCTCCGAGATATAGCGGTCCGCCCCCACTCACACACATGGAGGAGCCTCCGAGATATAGCGGTCCGCCCCCACTCACACACATGGAGGAGCCTCCGAGATATAGCGGTCCGCCCCCACTCACACACATGGAGGAGCCTCCGAGATATAGCGGTCCGCCCCCACTCACACACATGGAGGAGCCTCCGAGATATAGCGGTCCGCCCCCACTCACACACATGGAGGAGCCTCCGGGATATAGCGGTCCGCCCCCACTCACACACATGGAGGAGCCTCCGAGATATAGCGGTCCGCCCCCACTCACACACATGGAGGAGCCTCCGAGATATAGCGGTCCGCCCCCACTCACACACATGGAGGAGCCTCCGAGATATAGCGGTCCGCCCCCACTCACACACATGGAGGAGCCTCCGAGATATAGCGGTCCGCCCCCACTCACACACATGGAGGAGCCTCCGAGATATAGCGGTCCGCCCCCACTCACACACATGGAGGAGCCTCTGAGATATAGCGGTCCGCCCCCACTCACACACATGGAGGAGCCTCCGAGATATAGCGGTCCGCCCCCACTCACACACATGGAGGAGCCTCCGAGATATAGCGGTCCGCCCCCACTCACACACATGGAGGAGCCTCCGAGATATAGCGGTCCGCCCCCACTCACACACATGGAGGAGCCTCAGAGATATAGCGGTCCGCCCCCACTCACACACATGCCACACTTACATGCATACATCTGCCAATCAGACCATTGCGAGCACCATAACCTCAATACTGGATGTGCAAACGTAACATTACATAATACTGCTCCAGAGTCCCCTATATCTAGGTGGCTTCTCCATGTGTGTTTTTAATATTTTTATCATGTTTGATGTGTAGTCTCTTGAATACTATCCACAATAAAATGTATATTTTTTCTACTAAGTGAGGCCTGAGGTAACTTGCTCTTGTAGTTCCTCTTCAGATTACAATCTTGAGTTACTGGCCCCTTTTGTTGATCAGCGGGTGCACATTATATAAAAGGGCTATGGTGGTTGCCCTAAATGTGCACCTGATCTTCCTGTTGAGAAATTTTGAGGGCTATCCTTTCCTTTTAGTGGCAGATGTATCAGTATGCATGAAATAATATCACTATGTAACATTTTCCCCAGTAATGCAGACAATACAGTAATGCAGAAAACTGATGATTTTACCCATCATTTAGGAAAATGTCAATTCATAAAGGCTGTTACCACATAGCAAGCTGAAATTACTGACCAGTGAGGTAAATTACTGACTTGTACGGTAAATACCTCAACACATGTCAGTAAATGTCGATTCATAAAGATTAGAACATGCGGTAAAGCCAGGTACATGTTCGGTAATGCCCTCCAGCTCTGATGTGTAGGAAATTAGCTTCAGAGTGCGATAGCCCATGATTGACAGAAGCAGAGAGCCAATAGGACGACCCTCCCCCTCCTGCTGCTCTGTGTATTGGCTGTGCCCTGTTCTAGGGAGTGAAGAGTTTATCTACCCCTCAAACAGCAGAGGAGAGAACCAGCACAAAAGAGATGTCCCCTTCAGCCCTTCAGACGTTTAACCCTTGAGGTTCCTGTTTGAAGATGCATGTGGGGAAATCATCTAAGCATGGCCCTTCATATGTTTCTTGGAAGTTCATCTAAACTCTGTCCAAAAATGTAAATAAAATGTTAATAAAGACTAATAGACAGATTCACAGGGAGTAGAACAAACATGTACATCTAAAGGGATGCTGGGGATGCCTTTTACTATTGTAAAGCTGTCACTGAACAGAAGTGGGAGAACAGCATGTATTAAAACAGATACCTACTCCAGATGTTCTACTGTTTCCAAACAGGTCTTTGTGAATTGAAGCCATGTTTTTCGGTAAATTAACAAACTTCTACCGCACCTGTGAAAATGTTTATGAATTGCCAAAAAAAGGTCTTAAAACACTGAATGCATTATTTTACCGATCTGATTTTTTTTTTTTTTTTTTTTTTTTTTTTTATCGAACAGCCTTTCTGAATTGAAGCCAATTGCTCACCTAGACCTCACCATGTTAATATCTGTGCTTTGGTCCCTGTGTAGCCTGCAGAAGGCACAGCGTATTACACTTGTCTGGCAGATAGCTAACAACACACAGCTATGCCTAGAAGATTATACTGAGGTAGGAGAAGAAATGGAGCATAGCAGAACTTGTGGCTACGACAGCCACGTCCACCACTGAGTATAGGGATGACGTACTGGACTCTATTCATGCTGTCAGGAATTCAGATTATTCTCAAAAATAATCTGCTCTCTCATGATTCGCTGAGCCTGTGACTTGCCATTCATGTCTTCTGTAATACAAAGCTAGGCAATATTTTCCACAAACATTTCAATGGTAACAGTTAGGAGGCTGGCCTCAATCTTCCCCACTAACAACATAAAATCAAGACAGCGAGTCTTGCACAGTATTGCCACCTGCAGACTGAGGGAAAACTATTAAAGGGATAGTGACAAAGAAATGCCCTGTGAAGGATTAAACTAAAGCAGATGCAAACTATAGTTGATATAGTCAGACATCTTTAGGACTCAGGATCACCTGGTCCTAGGAGAATGTAAGCTCATAGCAATGTGTGCTGAAAGGGTGTTGGAATAGCAGTTATGCAATCACAGTTTTGTAGAACAAGAAAAGAATGAGGAAAGCTTTGTATGGTCACTTACGATTTCCAAATGTAATTTTGCCTTCTTAATACAGAAGGTATTTATCATGGTATTTATGATAATTCAGCATTAAGTGAACAACTAAGGTTTCCCATGATGCATCATTCCTGAATATGCAAATATTGCATATTCATGAGTGATGCCTCATGGGAAACCACAGTTGCTCACTTACAGGTGATTTATTGCAAATACCTTTTGTTTGAGAATGCTTTTTGAAAGTGGGCTTTTTGGTCTCTTTTAGCTCTTTGTACCTTCCAGGTGGTTCTGGGTCACCATGAGCTGTCTGGGTATTCCTTATGATTTGCAGTGATCTTTAGTGATAACTGCCCCAGAGGTGCCTTAGTAAATCAGACGCAACATATTATTTTACATTTACAAAGAGATTAAATGAGTCAATGTGTTAATGCTAAAATACTTCCAAGCGTTGTCAGATTTTTGTAAGCATCTTCATACGTTATACCATCTTTTGCAAAACTATGGTAGTGTAGTTGCTTTTTAAGGCCAGTTGCACACCTAAAATTAGTGGTGCGATATGGTGCAAGCGTGGCAGAAACTAGCCTACATATGACGTTGCCCTACGGTGCCATGACAGGGTCATATGCTTAGTGCCGCCCTCGGCTAGAGACATACTCCCTTCTGGGCAGGAAGTACATCACTGGGATTCCCGTTGGTCAAGGCATGCGCTCCACCAAGCTCCCGTTATGCAATAATCCTTGCGATAGGCATGGGTCATGTGTTAATATGCTGCAGACTTTACGTAGGCATTGCGATTGGGATACTTCCGGCACAACACGTCACATCCCGTAAACTGTGCATGTCTCCATAGACTTGTATGGCCCTTGAGGGAGAGAAGCGGTGCAGGACAGTAATACAGGGTGATTCAGTGCGTGCAAGGGGCCTAAAGTAGAACTGTTGCAATGATTTTTACATTCTGCCACCCCTATAATCATTCACGTAATAGCAGCAGAATGAAGTCTTCAGTATAATTTGTGTCACAACAATGCCCTAAAATGTCACTTTTCAATGTCTGACAGTTCAGGATTCCCCTGTTAACTTGGTCCATTCCACCAGATAAGTTACTACTTCAATAAATGACTGGCCAGCAGCCGTGTGCAGATAAATAATCTATGCAGGAAGTCTTAACAGTTGGAGAATACTGTAAGGCTTGGTGGTGTATTCTCCACAGTCAGCATGCAACGCATGAGCTGGCGTGGAGGAGGTACACACACTAGCACCAGGAAACAGGCTATCCCTAGTATAGTGGAGGGGAGGACTGACTCCAATAGGAGATTGTGGCACACAGAGCCGGTGCAGATCTGACAGCCACAAACAATGCTTTCGTTATAACGTCTCAGCGCAAAGTAGCGCTGAGCGCATAAACCAGAACTGAGGAGATCAGGACAGGTAGACAGAATGAACGCTTGCTAGCTAGCGGCTACTTAGCGACAGCAAGCGTCCAAAACCAGACAGACTGGAATGAGGCAGCCAATGCGATGCGGCGATGGCGTGCCTCACAAAGACAGGACAGGATAGTCAGAAAATAGCAGGATTAAGATAGATGAACGTAACACAGATAAATATACAATAAGTATGTTTTCCTAGCGCATTACAATTACAGCTATCAATGAAACTATTTGTAACGTCTGACTAACATATGTATATATCGGCAATGAACCGATATATGACATAAGCAGGAACGCTGACTAGGAATGGAGTAATACAGGGAACAGGACTCAGAAGGATTCGCTATCTCTTCGCAGAGATGAACACAATCCACAAACGGTAACAGAACAGGATTCAGAAGGATTTGTTATCTCTTCGCAGAGATGAACGCAATCCACAAACGGTAACAGGACAGGATTCAGAAGGATTCGTTATCTCTTCGCAGAGATGAACGCAATCCACAAACAGAACCAGAAGCAGGGTAACTACCTCAGCACGGGTGGTCACGGTACGCGCAACCTACCAAAACGTGCTGGAAAGCTGACTAACTGCACACAGGATATAAACAGTTCGTGTACGTATACATCAGCGACACTGATGTATTAACGTAACACAAATACAAGGAAAATAATAAACGTGCTGGTATGCATATATATTGGCAATGAACCAATATATGATGCAAAGACCAGCAAAGTATCTTTATAACAAGAAACACGATCGGGGGCTAAAGCGACAGCAAGACTGGCTTACACTGAAGCTATGAAAACCCAAGGAAACCCTGCAGGAAGCAGATCTTTATACTGAGGTCATCCAATGGGAGCAGACATGCAGATTCCCACACAGGTGAATGATAATCAGTCACAAGCTGACAGCAGGGAAAGACAGACAAATCTATGCAGCTTGCATGGAAATAGATCAGAACTGCCTGAGCTGCAGCACTACTACTTCCAGCAATAGCTGCTGCAGCAGCGATCATTACAGTACCCCCGCCCTTAAAAGCAGATTCCAGACGCTTTTCAAAACTGAAATTCCCAACAAAACAGTCTGACTGATAATTCATGATGACCGGGACAGCCCGGCAAGACCGAATTCCAGAATCAGTCCCCACAAGACTGGACCCATCAGAACCAGAACCTACAGAACCATGCCCATCAGTACTACAAGCCCCAGTGTGACACCCATCAGAACCATGATTTCCAGAAGAAAGCCCTCCGAAATTCCCTGAGCGATACCCACCGCCTTCCAGGAACCATTCAGAAACGCCAAAGCCTTTGCAATGCCCACCGGTACTGTCTTTACCAAGACAAAACCCACTGTTGAACCAGTCCAAGGCACCAGGACAAGTTTTCTCAGAGACCTCCCAGAACACCTTGAAGCTCCAAAGAGATCCCCATAGGTCAGAATGCCCCTTAGGCTCACATGGAGAACTATCAAGAACCCCTATGGAACCTAGGGCAATTCCCGAGTCAGGGCCACAAGGACAAACATCAATATCAGGGCTTTCAGAGACCAGAACCATCTCTGGGCATGCAGGCAGACTGGCAACATCAGAACGTGTTCCCACTAAGGAAGCATCAGAGCACGCTAACACCTTAGACACACTTGGGCATTCTGGCACACAAAGAACATCTGGGCACACAGGCACAAGAGAAACCTCTGGGCATGTCAAGGAACTGTGAGCCTCAGGGTCAGCCAAGACAGGACCAAAACCAGGACTGGCCAAAAAAAAATCATCATGACTAAACTTCGCAACTACTGGACTTTTACACGAGAATGCTGGATCAGACTTAGATGTCGCTGATTCCAGCAAAGTCAGTAACAAATCAGATTCAGGGGCACTAACAAGACAGGACAAATCTTCTGATGTATGCACTGAACCAGATAGGGACTCCACAACTACCTCTGGACTGGACAGAGACTCATTTAATACACTGGATTGGAGCTCATGAGGCGCTGCAGAACAAGTCAGTATTGCAGCAGCCCCCACTGGACTAGGCAAAACTGAGAAATTCCCTGGACAGGAAGGGGACTCTGGAACCTCTGCCACAGCGGCCAGAGAACCAGAATCTTTCAGGATACATGGCTGGGTTTCAGGAACACTCATCAGACCGGACTGAAATTCTGAGATTTCTATTATTTTGACCAGAGAATCAGAATTATCCATGTTACAGGGCAAGACTTCTGAAACATTCAGAGGACAGGGCTGGAGTTCCTCGGCTGTTACAACACTGGAGAGGGACTCAACATTGGTTAAATCAGACTGTGTACAGGGCAAGGTATCTAACACACTTGCTGACGAGGACAATATTTCAATGGCTTCTGCTTTGCTGGGCAGAAATTCATCAAGTTTTATTAGAGCAGACTGTAATTCCAAAACAGCTGCTAGACAAGTGAATATTACTGCAACACCAACTGAGGTAAGCAGTGCCTCAGACCCTTCTGCTAGAGGGTTTGAAATATCCAAAGTACTGGGTGAAGCATAAGACTCTGCGACCACAGCTTCACTGGACAGGATCACTGAACAGTCCATATTGCAGGGCAAAACCATGGAAGCACCTGCTGGACAGCATAATGATTCTGTGACCTGAGTTTCATTGGAGAGATCTACTGCACAATTCATGGTACAGGGCAAATTTATTGGAACATTTTCTGAACAAGGTAATAATTCTGCGATTTCAGGTTCACAGAGCAGATGCTCTGAGCTATTCACGAAACTAGAGCGAGGTGTAGAAACAGGAAGATCAAGACACAATGTTTGCGCATCTGAATCACCATTCATTTGTAAAATTGGAAAATTCAGATGCTGGGGTTCTGAGGTGTCTAGACAGGATTGCTGGGACTCGGAAACTGATGTAGTGCATCTATTGGCATCTGCTGGATCAGACAGGAGTTGAACTTTATTAACACAGGTAATTTCTGCAGAAGTGTTTGCAGAGACAGGCAAGATTTTTCTGGTGTCTGTTTCACTGAACAAAGAGTCATGAGTACTGGCTAGGCTGGACTCGGAAGTCAGCAGGACCTCTGGATTCTCTGCTGAGAAATTTGCGCAGGGCAAGGTTAAGAATGTATCAGTGGCTTCTGTTTTACTGGTAAGTAACACTGAGTTATCCATGGTACAGGGTGGAATTGCAGGAACTTCAATTTCACCCAAAAAGAGCTCCGAATCACCTGCTGAATCAGCGAAAGGTGCTGAAGCAGGCGGGTCAGAACGCCATATTTGCGAATTCGGAGTCACATAAAAATCATCCAAAATCAGTTCCCACACATCAATCAATGGAGCCACAAAGTCATACCCACACACACCAGTTTTTATTAGGTTATAGGCAGACTTAATGCATGCATTCAATACTAATTCACTTTTTGCACTGTAAAATTGACAAAATGAACTTGAATCATTCTTCCATTCATTGACCAGAGCTTCCATCTCTCCTTTCTCAAATGGAGGATTCCAAGCATACTTAACAGGCAGATCATGGTTTGCAGATATGATTGTAGCAGGGACATATATTGGGTTAATTAGCAGGTGATTGGCAGATTCCTTATTCCTAAGAATCTCCAATACCTGTAGCAAGTGCTGAACTGTAGTGTATGCAAACTTTCCTTGCTTCACAAATAAGTTGATTTGTTCAATACTCTGTAATATCTCCTCATAATCATACTCAGATAATTCTTTTAAACAAAAATCTTTATTTTCCCTAGCCAGGGAGGAAAGTTCATTAGTAGTTTCATAAGTCCATTTAACTCCCCTGAAAGACAATTGCATTTCATTATCTGTTAATGGCAGAATCTCATTATAGGTCTCAGTCGCTAAGGATAACGACTCTGCAGATCGGACACGTTTCTTAGAACGTTTGCGTTTGGCCTTAGACCCTGCTGTTTTCCCTGCTGTTCTTGGTGATTTATTCAAGGCTGCAGGAAAATTATCAGTAACACTTTCTGCTTGCTGAACATTTTTGCAAGCAATTGAAGGAGTAGCTGATTGACCTGCTGCCAGGAGTTCATTAAGAGGAAAAGGCAATGGATCTATGCGCAACCAGTTATGGATCACAAACGCTAGAAATTCCAGCGGTCTCTCTTTCAAATCGGAATGATTGAGAACATCAAATGCCCACTGGAATAATTCCCCTTTAAACAAAATATAACTTAGTTGGAGTGCCCAGGTTGAAACAGGAGTCGCTTGGAGATCAGGATTGGTCAGGAACCTGGCACATTCAGAGAAAAACTCATTTTCTGTTTCAGAGCTAAGTTCTTCAAATTTCTTAAAGGAACAGGAACCATAATTAACAGTGTCATACTTTCTGGGAATCCCCCCTACAATGGGGATTGGTAATGGGGTTTTCATAATGTAAGGCTTGGTGGTGTATTCTCCACAGTCAGCATGCAACGCATGAGCTGGCGTGGAGGAGGTACACACACTAGCACCAGGAAACAGGCTATCCCTAGTATAGTGGAGGGGAGGACTGACTCCAATAGGAGATTGTGGCGCACAGAGCCGGTGCAGATCTGACAGCCACAAACAATGCTTTCGTTATAACGTCTCAGCGCAAAGTAGCGCTGAGCGCATAAACCAGAACTGAGGAGATCAGGACAGGTAGACAGAATGAACGCTTGCTAGCTAGCGGCTACTTAGCGACAGCAAGCGTCCAAAACCAGACAGACTGGAATGAGGCAGCCAATGCGATGCGGCGATGGCGTGCCTCACAAAGACAGGACAGGATAGTCAGAAAATAGCAGGATTAAGATAGATGAACGTAACACAGATAAATATACAATAAGTATGTTTTCCTAGCGCATTACAATTACAGCTATCAATGAAACTATTTGTAACGTCTGACTAACATATGTATATATCGGCAATGAACCGATATATGACATAAGCAGGAACGCTGACTAGGAATGGAGTAATACAGGGAACAGGACTCAGAAGGATTCGCTATCTCTTCGCAGAGATGAACGCAATCCACAAACGGTAACAGAACAGGATTCAGAAGGATTTGTTATCTCTTCGCAGAGATGAACGCAATCCACAAACGGTAACAGGACAGGATTCAGAAGGATTCGTTATCTCTTCGCAGAGATGAACGCAATCCACAAACAGAACCAGAAGCAGGGTAACTACCTCAGCACGGGTGGTCACGGTACACGCAACCTACCAAAACGTGCTGGAAAGCTGACTAACTGCACACAGGATATAAACAGTTCGTGTACGTATACATCAGCGACACTGATGTATTAACGTAACACAAATACAAGGAAAATAATAAACGTGCTGGTATGCATATATATTGGCAATGAACCAATATATGATGCAAAGACCAGCAAAGTATCTTTATAACAAGAAACACGATCGGGGGCTAAAGCGACAGCAAGACTGGCTTACACTGAAGCTATGAAAACCCAAGGAAACCCTGCAGGAAGCAGATCTTTATACTGAGGTCATCCAATGGGAGCAGACATGCAGATTCCCACACAGGTGAATGATAATCAGTCACAAGCTGACAGCAGGGAAAGACAGACAAATCTATGCAGCTTGCATGGAAATAGATCAGAACTGCCTGAGCTGCAGCACTACTACTTCCAGCAATAGCTGCTGCAGCAGCGATCATTACAAATACCAAGTGAAAAGGGCAATCCATGGTCCTGTCACCAGGCCTGCTGATGCATAAGAAGCTGTCAGGGAATTAATAGTTTCATTTCTCAGCATTTTTGTAACACAAAGTATTTTGCAGATTTTTTTCTGCTTCTATCACAAGGCCAGCTATAGGAGTGCCATAATGGCAACATTTCCTCTATAGTGGTCCTTCAAGAACACTGAAAGAACTTATCGCAAGCAGAGACTTTCAGCATGTGGAAAACTATGTATATGTAGTGAGCATTCCCATGCAATGTGTATGGTCTACTACTGTACAATGCTGCCTACACAGGGAAGCTAAAGTAGATGCAGTCATTTAGACAATGACAAACAGATAACATATCTTTGCATTTCTGTGATTTATATAGTTCTTTTGCTTGATACTTTTCTTTTACAAGCTTGGTTTTACAAAAACATACAGAATTTCTGATGTCCGATCACCTTATGACTGTAACCAAGAAGAGTAGCATTTATTTACCGTTAGGAAATCAGAAGGCAACAAACAGTAATAGAGCTGGAAGCAGTGTTTCTGACTTGTTGCTTCCTGAAAACCCTCAAGAGGCATTGTGCAGCAATGGACAGCATGTGGAGAATAGTCCTAGAAGGATGTGATTCCAGCTATTCTTTCCCCTTACTCAAATGACAGGTTAACCCATAAATGTCAAGTGAAAGTCATGAGAAAGAATTCAAGTGTTGTTGGTTCTAGTAGGAGATCAGCCCTCCAATTAAAGGACATAATCTACAGCAATGAACTGCAGTTGGTACAGTATTTCTGAGGACAGGGGTGGCTCTGTTTATCATTCTAATGGTGGCCACTAATGATCCAATCATTTTCATCCAATCTTGCAATTTCTATGTAATATAAGGGAACTGCCTGAATTACCCATTCAACATATTCACTCAATTTACCCTTCTACTACATAGATTTGGTAAAATTGGTTGACAAAGATTGGATCATTAGTGGCCACCTTTAGACTGACCTTGATGTTTTCCCTGCTTCTTTGACCTTGACTGAACGTCAGTTGCCCAGATCTCACTAGCGGGACTCTTCTTCTGTGATTGTTTTGGTTCAGAAATTCAGTTACTGATTTAATGACATTTCCGTCCTTACATTGGAACGTCTACTATACATGGTTAGAGAAAATTATGGTAATTATTCTCTTCTCACATCAAATGCAGACAACCTCCTCATTTACTGACCGACCCCATCACCCTATTGCCAAGTTTGGCAAAAAAAATGACTATAAATTTGATGCGCTTTATATTTCCTTAATGACAAATATTAGAAGCACTATATTGGAATCCTTCATCTTTAAATGGACATCAAAGGCCATTTCAAATCTGGGCATGAACATATCTACAATCACTAATGGCAATTTAAACTTAAATTCTGATCTTCTTCTCACATCTTTTAAAAGGTCGAATATCTACTCCACTTCACATGGTGTGGGAGAGTCAATATGATTCGAATTAACCTTTTCATGACTTATATTATCCATTCCCAAGAGGAACTGAGTGCATCTACTGTATGACAGGAGGCTCTGGGGGCATAGTTCCCCAGTCCTAACTGCAGAGATTTCCACCTTACAAAGCCAACGGTGCCCAACAAAATGCAACATGTCTAAAATCTTTAAATCCTAGTCTATCTGACTTCCGTGATACTGTAGGCTTGCCTTGTATCTGTACAACACAAAGGGTGTCTCTTCCCTTTCACTGTGTCTCTTTTGCACCCACTCCTATTCACAAGGATTCCAACACTAAATGAGAGGATGGTAGAACTCTATAGAGTATGACCTGCAGGAGCTTTGACTTGCTCAATCAGTACGAGGATGGTCTAAAAAAACATTTAGAGTGGTCCATTGGTAGCCTAATCTTGTGAGTACCTATCTACCCTGTATACTTCTTGTCCCTACTATTTAAGTATAATATACCAGGCTGGCTCCCTTGCTCTCCCTTTTTGTTTTTTCATGTTCAGTACAATGAGTGAGTAAATATGGGTAAAAGGGTAAAAAATATACACAAATAAGATTTACTGAAGTTTTGTTAATAAATACCTGGCTAGACCTCTTACGTAAACAGAGAACACCAAAGCAGATATCTCCGTGGCCATCACACTTACTCTCATTAAAGGACAACCTATATTTTTTACCAGGGCAACACTCATGTAGCATAAAGCCAGGGGGGATACAGGGCAGTCTCAACATTTATCACCTTTACTTGGATGGGTAACAATTAGGGTTGATTGAGAACGGTCTTGTGAAAAGCGAGAGCGACCTGCAGAGTGCGGTAGGTGAGAGCCGGAAATGACTACAAGAGGCAGGATACAGTTTTTACACCATGGTATTATGCTCCAGAACGTCTTAAAGTGGTATTGTTATCAAATGTAATCTTAGTCTAAAGCATTAAGAACAGCATAAAATTAAAAGCTAAAACAATCTGATTTGCTTTCAAGGGTTAACACGGATTTGTTACACTTCATTTAGTTGCTAATTGATAAACCTGCCATCGCAGGGCAGAACTATTGGATTTTGCTGGAAGTTTATAAGTTTATGCCCTGTGTAAAAAGGAAGGCTTGCCAGCCATGTCGTTTAGGCTACTGTCAGAGACCTATACGCTATGTTACTTATATAATGCTTTGATTTTAATGACTTTATAATGCACCTTGGCACTATACGCACTTATGCACTGCACTTTTTCCCTCGAAAAAGCTTCCAACTAGGAAGTGAAACATGTTGGGTAGTTTAGTTATGGTGGGGGGTTTGTGTATTTAGTTATTAATGTGATTAGTAAGTTGAAGTAGTTGAGATTTACTCTACATATACTAAAAACTACTTATCAACTTCTTTTGTAGTAACTAACTTTTGACAGTAACTTGAACTATTTTTAGATGTAATTAATAAATGCTAAGTTTTAAATGAATTTAAATTCCCTAAATGAGGGAAAATATTTGTGATTTCACTGTGTAAACAAGACAGGAAAGCCTCTGCTGTATCTGCTGGTGGGGCAGGTGAGGGGGGGGGGGGGGGGGGGGGGTAGCAGACAACGTTATCTATTCTGTTTGGTCACTAATTACTTCACTAGGAATACAGATGATAATTTTTTCTGCAGCCAGCAATTTCATCAGTCAGCTTCAGTGAGGTGTAAATATGCAATCAAAAGACATCAAAGTAGTCATTCATTCAAATTATTAATATTATTATTATTTTTTTACTGTGTTTAATGTTTAAGAGGGAGCAAAAAACATTTGATGACAATACCTCTTTAAGAAAACCTTCCCCGATGTAAACTTAATAAGTTGTGGGCACCTTTGGGATCTCCAATACATATTTCTTGGGCCTGCCCAGAAGTCATTAGCTATTTGGCAGTGGGTAATTCCATTCATTCAGAGGTTCACTAATAAAGTGATACCAGATGGCCTTGCTTTCATTTACAGTACATTCATTACAATGAGTTGTGAATCAGTAACAAAAAAAAACTTGAAATAAATTTAGTTAATGCTGAAAAATGCTAAACAGGTTGATATTGGAAACCAAAAGAGGCAACCTCTTTACGGGAACGGCTCAAAGAGGTAAACTTCATTCGAATAAAATTGAAAATGTATCTTTAGAGTAGCAATAATCATGCTCGATAATATCAACAGTTGAATACATAGCCAACATCCTTGTTTGAAACTTCTCAGAAAAAAAGGTGACATAATATAGACACTTGGGCCTTTATTTAATTAACTTTTCTCCTGGGGCATCATTTTTCAACTCATCTACAAAGTAACTTATCAACACCTAGCAACCGAGAAAGTACAAAACAGCAGATAAAAAGTGATATGAAAACATCTCCTAAGAGAAAGTTCTGAAGAAGAGTTAATGGAATATGGGCCTTGGTGTTTTCATATTTAAATTGGGCTTATTATTTACATATTGCAGAAGTGTTTGGTGGCTCAGAATTTTTGGCAAAATTTTCAGAATTTTTGGAAAAATCTCGAGAACATTATCAAACTTCTCTGAAATGAATATCCTGCCCATTCCTTGGGTGGCTCTGTTTAGACATCTAAGTGTAGTAGTTCTGGGAATAAAAAAAGATTGCATATCAATGAACTTTATATTGGCTGTAGTGAGATGGTGTAGCTCTAGGACTCAGCGAAGCCCTGATGTTCTGGTTGAGATGTTTCTAAAAAATGAGCATTATTGTGCACAATGAGAGGGTGACTGGCATAGTCTTGTATGAGGTGAAATTTCAAGTTCCTGGTCTGTGAATTGCAGAACACATATTTCAATGACAAACTGCTGGATGTCTGGGATGTGTTTGCTACCACTAGGGAGGTTTCCCCTCTCACTCGAATTTACTACTTTTCCCCACTTTTCTTCTACCTCTCTCTTTCAATGCACTTATGTCTCACCTATATATCTGTCCTTGTAATAAACAAATACAATTCAATCCACACTCTGTGCTCATCAAGTAACCTATTAAAAATCTTTTAACGTATACCCCATCATTCTCATGCATCAATACGAAACTCCTGGGCAGCCTACTTTTTAGTGGCATTATCTTCCTCGTCTTATGAGACTTAACCCCCGCATGAGACTTAACCACCCCAGTGGTTCTTCATAACCTATTTTTTCACACAAGTCTATCCACCTCCTTTTCTATATTTAGCATCTTCATTTGACATCTTCTGCAGTGCTGTACAGAGTATATTGTCTTGTCACTAAACTGACCCTCAGAGGGGTTCACAATCTAATCCCTACCATAGTCATACAGTGGGTTGCAAAAGTATTCGACCCCTTGAAGTTTTCCACATTTTGTCATATTACTGCCACAAACATGAATCAATTTTATTGGAATTCCACATGAAAGACCAATACAAAGTGGTGTACACATGAGAAGTGGAACGAAAATCATACATCATTCCAAACATTTTTTACAAATAAATAACTGCAAAGTGGGGTGTGCATAATTATTCAGCCCTCTTTAGTTTGAGTGCAGTCAATTGCCAATAGACATTGCCTGATGGGTGGTCATGACTAAATAGAGTGCACCTGTGTGTAATCTAATGTCAGTACAAATGCAGCTGCTCTGTGACGGCCCCAGAGGTTGTCTAAGAGAATATTGGGAGCAACAACACCATGAAGTCCAAAGAACACACCAGACAGGTCAGGGATAAAGTTATTGAGAAATTTAAAGCAGGCTTAGGCTACAAAAAAGATTTCCAAAGCCTTGAACATCCCACGGAGCACTGTTCAAGCGATCATTCAGAAATTGAAGGAGTATGGCACAACTGTAAACCTACCAAGACAAGGCCGTCCACCTAAACTCACAGGCCGAACAAGGAGAGCGCTGATCAGAAATGCAGCAAAGAGGCCCATGGTGACTCTGGATGAGCTGCAGAGATCTACAGCTCAGGTGGGGGAATCTGTCCATAGGACAACTATTAGTTGTGCACTGCACAAAGTTGGCCTTTATGGAACAGTGGCAAGAAGAAAGCCATTGTTAACAGAAAAGCATAAGAAGTCCCATTTACAGTTTGCCACAAGCCATGTGGGGGACACAGTAAACGTGGAAGAAGGTGCTCTGGTCAGATGAGACCAAAATGGAACTTTTTGGCCAAAATGCAAAACGCTATGTGTGGTGGAAAACTAACACTGCACATCACCCTGAACACACCATCCCCACTGTCAAATATGGTGGTGGCAGCATCATGCTCTGGGGGTGCTTCTCTTTAGCAGGGACAGGGAAGCTGTTCAGACGGATGGAGCCAAATACAGGGCAATCTTGGAAGGAAACCTCTTGGAGTCTGCAAAAGACTTGAGACTGGGGTGGAGGTTCACCTTCCAGCAGGACAACAATCCTAAACATAAAGCCAGGGCAACAATGGAATGGATTAAAACAAAACATATCCATGTGTTAGAATGGCCCAGTCAAAGTCCAGATCTAAATCTAATCGAGAATCTGGGGCAAGATCTGAAAACTGACTGAGCTGGAGCTGTTTTGCAAAGAAGAATGGGGAAGGATTTCAGTCTCTAGATGTGCAAAGCTGGTAGAGACATACCCTTAAAGACTGGCAGCTGTAATTGCAGCAAAAGGTGGTTCTACAAAGTATTGACTCAGGGGGCTGAATAATTACGCACACCCCACTTTGCTGGTATTTATTTGTAAAAAATGTTTGGAATCACCTATGAGTTTCGTTCCACTTCTCACATGTACACCACTTTGCACTAGTCCCTCACGTGGAATTTCAATAAAAGTGATTCATGTTTGTGGCAGTAATGTGACAAAATGTGGAAAACTTCAAGGGGGCCGAATACTTTTGCAAGCCACTGTATGTCTATGTATGTATCATGAAGTGTATGTATCATAGTCTAGGGCAGGCATGGGCAAACTTGGCCCTCCAGCTGTTAAGGGACTACAAGTCCCACAATGCATTGCAGGAATCTGACAACCACAGTCGTGACTCATAAAGGCAAATGCATTGTGAGACTTGTAGTTCCGTAACAGCTGGAGGGCTGAGTTTGCCCATGCCTGGTCAGGGGCCAATTTAGGTGAAGCCAATTAACGTAACTGTATGTTTTTGGGATGTAGGAGGAAACTGCAATGCCCGGAGGAAGCCCACCCAGACCCGGGGAGAACATACAAACTCAGGGCAGATAGTGCTCTGGCTGGGATTTGAACCTGGGACCCAGCGCTGCAAGGCAAGAGTGCCAATCACTATGCACACTGTGCTGCCCTTTATGCGACGTTGGGGGCAACAATACACATGCTAGCTTCTTGGCCGAGTGTCATCAAGCATATTTAAGTAGCTTATCCTACTGTATCCTGAGTTTCTTTTACAGTTTATCCATTGTGAGCAGTGTTATGGAATAGCCCCTTCCCTTCTTGGTTCTTATTCTCATTTTGTCTCTATTCTGTGATCTACACCCCTAATTCATTTATTGTACTGTGCTGCACAATATGTTGGTGTTTTACAAAGGGTAATTATGACAACGATGATAGCAATTTACACAGAGCTATTCTCAGGAAGAAAAAGGTAAATATTTTCTGTACTTTCACTGTTGTCTGTAAGAAAGTGGAACTCATTTCGCTGAGTGCTTTGCCTGGAGGTGTCTGCTGTGTGTCACTCATCCATGCTGAAAGGGTAAAGGTATGGAGTGGAGACCGCAAAGCCATTATATTTAAACTGCTTCAGCATGGTCTGAAGAAAAAAATAGGCTCCCTTAGCACGCACCATAGTTCATTGAAATTTCTGTCTACGATGACTAGGTTACTGCAAACCAAACAAAACGGTTGGTAACAGCATTGTGTGTTTACTATAAAATCCCTGCGCTGTTTACATGAGCTGCACTGAAGCCCATTGTGACCTAACTCTGTGCAGCTGTGGTGACAACATCACTGATGTCAAAATTCAGTCAGGCCGGATCCAGGACAGGGCAAATGTGGCGTTAACAGACTGCTACAGTAAACGCCTCTGCAAACACTTTGTGAGCTCTGAAGGCTGCAGTTTTAGTACAGCTACATCCATGCTGTGCACGTCGAGCATAACTCTCCAACTACAGGAGCCCTGTCTGTCTAAAAGTACAGAAAAACAACTAATTCACATGACAAGAGCTATAAAAGATAAATACAACCATACAATTACTGCAGACAGATTATCATCTAAATATAATGGCCTCTTATGTTCAACATATGTTAGCAGCTGTGTCTGACAGATCAACTTCCCACTAAGCTATATTCATGTCACTAACTGACCTAAATTTATTAGGCACAATTATCTCCAGTCAAATAAATCTTATCATCATTTTCTGCTTCTATAAAACGTATGTTTCTCCTCATAATTAAAGAGGGAAATCCAATTGGTTTCATTAATAATATTATAAATTTAAGGCAAGTGAACCTATCAGGATTCTCAAGATTTGCAAACAGATGCAGCAACTTAAAGCTCACTTGTCTGGATATTCTTTTTCCTTAACCAGTGTTGGACAATTACATTGCTG
This sequence comes from Hyperolius riggenbachi, assembly GCF_040937935.1. Taxonomy (NCBI): domain Eukaryota; kingdom Metazoa; phylum Chordata; class Amphibia; order Anura; family Hyperoliidae; genus Hyperolius; species Hyperolius riggenbachi. The sequence continues at coordinate 285,232,539 of NC_090650.1, forward strand.
AAATCAGGGGCGTAACTACAAATCACGCCCCCCTCAGCAAAACTTTGATGGGGCCAGTGGCGTAACAATAGGGACTGCAAGCCGCGGACCTGCTCAGGGCCATTTTGGGGGGTCAGGAGGGGTCACAGCATGAGGGGAGAGCATTGGCCCCCTACATCGGCAGGGAGGGAAGCCACTACCCCCCTCCCTCACCTCGGGCTCTCCCTTCAGTGCTCCCCTTCCAGCATTAATAGGTGGCAGCCGCACAGACATACCTCCATGTTATCCACGTGCCGGAGGTTCCTCTCTCTAAGCGTCTGACGCTACTTCCTGTTTATCAGGAAGTATCACTTAGAGATCGGAACTCCACAGTGGAACACATGGAGGTATGCCTGTTGATGTTAAGGGGCTGAAGTTAACATTAGGCATGAGGAAGAAGTTAAGGCCAAAGAGATACCAGTTAGGGTTAGGCATCAGAAAATAATTTTTCATGAAATTGATTAGGATAGCTGAACCATGGAGGTGAACCAGTATCATTTTACAGGCATTGCAACTTTTATGGAGTCCAGTGTTAGTCATGAAGAGAATCTGAAGACATAAAAAAAATGTGTGTAGTAATACCTTTAATGACTAAATTGTACAATATTTCTTTGCAAGCTTTTGACATTTCAAGCTTCATCAGGCATGATACAGAACTGGACCACAACTGTATGGAACTGTATCATGGGCAGCATGGTGGCGTAGTGGAAAGCACCTTTGCCTTGCATTGTTGGGTCCCTGGTTCGAATCACAGCAAGGACACTTTCTCCAAAAAGCTTGTATGTTCTCCCTATGTCTGCATGGGCTTCCTCTGGGCACACCGCTTTCCTCCTACATCTCAAACACATCCTGGTAAGTTAGTTGAATTCCCCGTAGAATTTGGCCTTAGACTACGATGGACATCTGACTATAGGTAGGGATTAGATTGTGAGCTCTTCTGAGGGACAGTTAAGTGATTTGACTATATGCTGTATAAAGCAATACGGAAGATGTCGGCGCTATATAAATACTTAATAATGCCTGAATAAGAAACAAATACGTTGGCGCTTTATAAATCAATAATAATAATAATAAAAAGTTTTAAAAGCTTGCAAAAAATGTTGTGCAGTTAGTCAATAAATGTATTACTTTTGTTGTTATGCCTTGAGATTTACAAGCGTTGTAAGCCATGACAGGTTTGCTTTAAAAAGAGCCCAAAATATGTCACCAGAACAGGATCACTTTTCCAGATCATATTTTCTAGTTTTTATACTGGACTGGCCATACATTTCAGAAATTGTTACAATATGAACTATTTTGATGTAATTTTGCAAATTTCTCAATGTGGACAAAAGGGCCAAATCAGATGATCTAAGAAGAATGGTGTGAGGTGGAGGCACTGCAAGCTCATCATGTCATGTCCCCTCGTGCATCCTTTTAGACTAGATTTATGTTTGTTATCATTGTATCACCTAGTATGACATCCATCCAGTCAGACCTGATCTAATGCAAATTAGCACCAGCATGTTTTTGTTTCCGTACACAATCTTTCATGGTGTGCTATCTGAAAAATCCACCTCTGCTGGCAGAATTACTCAGGTATGAGCACCTCCAGGAACATTTACATGAGACTGTTAGCATAATATGTGTGCTTATTTCTTCCTTAGGCCTATTCTAGCTGGTCTGCATGAATAAGAATGTAACTGTATAGGAGGAGGCAATCAACTCAACAGTAATCACAGTGGCCAAGTCTGTCTTCTGGGAAGCCACGTATCCCTTGTCCACCTGTGTACAAGTCTGTGTTCTGGGAACCCACATGTCCCTTGTCCACCTGTGTACAAGTCTGCGTTCTGGGAAGGCACATGTCCCTTGTCCACCTGTGTACTTTCACTCTCATTACAGAATCTTCTATTGGCTTACAGTCAACAAAGATTCTTCATTACAAATCTCCTGTATGAGGGAGCCTCCTTTTCTGCCTCTCCAGTGCATGATACACCGACACAGGAGAACCACAAGGGTGTGTTCTATCCTCTCTATTGTTCTCACTGTACACCCACAATTGTACCTCATCTGCTGACTCCGTCAAAGTAATTAAATTTGCAGATGATACAACTATCATCGGGCTCATCAGCAGAAATGGCAAGCAAGACTACCCCAGCAAGATCAAGAGAATCTGCAGTTGGTGCAAGGAAAACAATCTCGTCCTCAATGTGGCCAAGACTGTTGAACTGATCATGGTGGACTTTAGGAAGCACCCCTCCACCCTACACCCAATCTTCATTGGCAGGACTGAAATTGCCAGGGTACCAAGTGTTTGGTTCCTAGGCACAACCCTAACTTACGACCTAAAGTGGAGGCAGAACACCACCAAAACTCAGAAAAGGCACAACAAAGGCTATTCTTCCTTCGCCAATTGAAAAGGTTTGGGATGCCACGGAAGCTACTGTCCAGCTTGTACAGTGCCACTATTGAATCCATCCTTTGCTCCGCCATTATTGTCTGGCATGCAGGCACTACCGCTAACAACAAGTATAAACTTCAAAGAGTTATCAGTGCATCAGAAAGGATCATCGGCTTGCCTCTGCCACCTCTAGACCTCCTCCATTCTGCTAGAAAGAAAATGAGAGCCACCAGAATCTCCCGGGACCCTTCCCATCCGGCCAGCTTTGGGTCACCGTTACAGAACCATCCCCTCAAGTACCTCCAGGCGCAGGAGCACATTTTTCCCCCAATTGGTCCTCCTGCTAAACTCAAGTCCCTCCAGGCCTGCCGGACATGCCCTCCGACGGGGCAATCCAGCCTGACGGCAGGTCAACATTCTAGCTGCACAGCTTAACACCCCAGCCTGCGGCATCATAGCCCCTTGGACTGCAAATTCCAGCAGTATATTCTAGCACCTCGGATGCTCAGCCTGCCCTATACTCTAATGTATGTTCACACAGTTTTGCTTGTCTCACTGCTTATTGTCATCTGTAAACGTTATGTATGTTACCTGCTTTATTGTCATATGAAAGGTTGTAATAATGTGCTGCTTAAATCACCCCGATATTAAAATATATACAGCACATCACAATTTCTTAAAAATGACATCATTGCTTCAACTAGTCAGCAGCACATTCCTCCAGACAGTGCTTTACAGATACATTAATAATTAACACTCTAGAAGTTCCAGGCACCTGAATACAAAACCTGTATTTCAATACCCAGTTGGTATATTACCATACAAGCCACTGTGACAGAGATCTGAAGACTCAGACCTATTCATGCATTGTTGTTAAAAAACCTGGTCTATTGAGAAATTAACACATGTAACAAAGTCTACCTCTGCCAGTTGTTTACAGAATAACAAATCCTATTGTCTCTGCTGTCTGTACCATGTCTATGCTATTGTTTCAAATATTTTCTATGTGCACTCCGGTCTAATCTGGTTTTTCCCTAACATCAGGGTGTATATAAGATTGACCTGTAAATAAAGATTTCAGATGCTGTTCCACCAATTTAAGTGTTTGTGGTTCTGTATCTCCCAGCTGGAAGAGAGGGTATTCACTTGGATTGGGGGAGAACTTTAACCTGGGTTGCAGATTATTCTGCTAAGTCATCTTGTAGCTGCCTCCGCTGAAATTGAGCTAACAGTTTGGTGTCGAGAAGTTGGATCCGCCATATACAGTATCGGGTGAGTAATTCTATTTTTTGATTACCACCCTATACTGTCAGAGCGGATTAATAGAACCCGGAGGGAAAGTGCTTCTGTAGCGCCTCTCCCAGGAATCTGATATTCCTAAAGTAAATAGCGGGTCTGATGCCCCAATTAAGAAAGCAGTACTGTGTGTCTAAGTGAATATTCTCTCTAAACCTTGTATATTGTTGTATAGTCGCTTAAGTGAATTTTAGTTATATAAGATTGCATGTTACTGTATAGATTTGTGCATAATGGGAAAGTCTCAAAGGTAAGGGGACTCCCAAGGGTTATTTTTGATTTATGATGTATCATATTCTGTGATGCTGTTTAATGCGGATATATAGATTTGTAAGTTTTAGAAAGAATCATGTTCCACAATTTGCTTTGAATCTTATTTCTGACTAACTCTATTTAGGAGTTTCATTTTTTTTTTCTCGGAGACACTCAGCAGTTGCAGGTGTCTCTCTGGACCAGGACATTTTGAATGGGCATTGCGGCCGCAGGATAACTTTTTTTATCAGTCCCTCCAAAATGGTCTGGCCTGGCTACTAGATGTTTCTGAGCCTTTTCTTCTAATTACTATAAATGTGTTTGTCTATCTCCTCTCACTGTAGTTTCTGTGGAACTGTGATTTAAATTGCTTGTGTATGACTGGTTGCACTTTTTCAGCTAGGTTGTACTTTAAATATGCATCTCTGGACATCTGCTCAGAGTTGTTGCAGGTTTCTACCCCCTCCCTCCATGTATTGGGAGAGACTTGTGTTAATGCTTTTGTTTTTTCTCTTTCCTCTTCCCTGAAAAGACTGGGGGCAATGAGGAGAGTGTCAGGAAACAGAAACAAAAGAAGATCCCAGCTATATGTTGTTTGTCTGTTTGTGTATGTGTCTGTGCACAGAGAGTATCCAAATATTTTTTTTAGAGTTAGGAATAAACCTCTTAATTTAATTGATCGTTTTTTTCTACAGTCAGAAAAGTCAAAAGCTAAATTATTGTTGGAGTCTAAGGTATGCGGACTGTGGTTATGTAAATGTGCATGTGTTGTCTTTCTTTGTCTACTATAGGAGAGGGTTTGTAAATTGTCTTGAGGCAAGGCAGGTGAGATTGAATGTGTAATTGGTTTTCACCTCATATAATGAATGACCCATGCACAAAGTTGCTGGCCATTGTGATGTTTTGAATTTAGTGTTTTGCAAAGGAAACAATTTATTTCGGGTGAACCAGATGTAACATGTCTTAAAATTTGTAATTTAAAGTTGGTTATAAAAAATTAACATACGGAAAGGCATGTTCCATCTGAAGTTTTTTGTTTTTCATGTGGGTTTTTTTTTTGTCAGGTATTTTTGCATATACCTGAGAATTCAAAGCACACAACAGTTTTGCTGTCAATGGGTGAATTAGGTTTGTAAATCTTCCAGTAGGAATTAAGTTGCTGTGAATGAAATGTAATCATTTTAACTTGAGCTTGCACTCATGCCGATATGAATGTAATGTAGAGATTGTGTCCAAAATCATCTTGCTCAAATTACTAGAAGTTATGCTCATGCCAGGTTTTCTGTTCATATTGCCAAGAATAATGCAAACAATTGTGTGAATGTTTGGGTACGTGTATAATATTAATGGTGATGAGTCCCTTAAGCAAAGTGACATACTTATATTTTTTCACTTGTAATTGTGTAAAATTCTAACAAATGCTTTTACAGCAATTTCTTTGTTGGTTTCTGGTCTGTCTCTGGTTACAATCTGAGGGGTGTGGGAAACAAACCCTGGTGTTGTGCATTTGGGGAGGGTTTTGAACAGCAGACGTTGGCCCCCTGTACCACCTACTGTGCACAGGGTGAGATGGGGGGCCAACTAAACCTGCAAGTGGCTGAATCACACAGCCTCATAACCCGGCCCACATCAGTGTTCTAACATGCCTGGAGAGGGTGGAGACAAATATGTCATGTAAAATACTTATTGGTTGATTTGATTGTAATTGTCTCCATATGTCTGTTTGTATTGATACTGTGCTGTATAAAGCAAGGTCAGAGAAATGTGTTTAAGTGTCAGAACTCTATAGTACTAGGATTTACAGACAGTATGATGTTAGTAAAAGAAATTTGAATAGAGAGAGTAACCTTTGTCAAAAATATTGTTACATAGCTACGCATGTGGTAAATAGGTTGCACACACCCACTAAGCTGTTTAACTTCTTATTACCATTGAGGACCTCTACATAACTGCTCTGATTGAGACTGAGCTATCAATTACTTGGCTCATGCAGTTTGACAAACCTTGAACTCTTGTCTGATTCATCTTTACTAATTTGCCTGCACAAGTGTTCTTTATTACCTGTTCACTTGGAGACCTGCCTGTGATATCACCTGATTATGGAATACTTTGGAGATCATCTGATATGATTCTCCTGCACTGATGCAGCCCTAGAAGGATGACCCTCTGCTGTAAGGATGAGCCCTTCCTGCACCTGCCCTCCTCCTGTGTTGGTGATGGCTGCTTCAAGCCTTTCTTTTGTGTCATCCTTTGGGAAGAACTCCGCCTCTGCTGTTGCAACTGTGAGGTTTCTCAACTGGGATGAGAAGTTGAGTCTGCCCTTCCCTGCCTTCTACAACCTGGCTGCAATTGCTACATCCTTGTTATAAATCTGTTTCCATTTCTTTTGTGGGTGCCCAATGCCATACAATGAAACTGCTAACAAAAAGGCACTGGGTGTAGCCACGGTGATTACACGGCCAGCTCTCAGCCGCCACTGTCTGTTTGCCCCGAGACAGTGAGAGCTTGGCAGAAAAACATCTGCATTCATCATGAGGGCTTGTGGTGATGAATTCACCGTCCTCCTTCACCCTTCAAATGAACAATATTCTACTCTGCAATAATGAACTGACATTTCCTGGACCCACTCGAGGATCATTTTTTTTTCCAAAATGCATTAAGGAGTTCTAACCTTATGGGTGAGGTGTGGCTTTAGGCAACCTGTTACAGTTTACCACATTCAGTTTTCCATTAAGTTATGCAGGGCTAGATTAGGATGATATACTAGCAAAGCTAACTACTGTTAATTCATCGTGTAGTTGTGTAACCCTTTAAACTGTATATTGTATTTGTGTACCAATAACAACACTAACTCATTGATCTCTAACATACATAGAGCTGTGCATAGTATCTAAGTGATCCCGCCCTTTCCTTTAGAAAAGGTTGGGATCAAAGGTTGGGTTGAAAGGTTGTAATAATGTGCTGCTTAAATCACCCCGATATTAAAATATATACAGCACATCACAATTTCTTAAAAATGACATCATTGCTTCAACTAGTCAGCAGCACATTCCTCCAGACAGTGCTTTACAGATACATTAATAATTAACACTCTAGAAGTTCCAGGCACCTGAATACAAAACCTGTATTTCAATACCCAGTTGGTATATTACCATACAAGCCACTGTGACAGAGATCTGAAGACTCAGACCTAGTCATGCATTGTTGTTAAAAAACCTGGTCTATTGAGAAATTAACACATGTAACAAAGTCTACCTCTGCCAGTTGTTTACAGAATAACAAATCCTATTGTCTCTGCTGTCTGTACCATGTCTATGCTATTGTTTCAAATATTTTCTATGTGCACTCCGGTCTAATCTGGTTTTTCCCTAACATCAGGGTGTATATAAGATTGACCTGTAAATAAAGATTTCAGATGCTGTTCCACCAATTTAAGTGTTTGTGGTTCTGTATCTCCCAGCTGGAAGAGAGGGTATTCACTTGGATTGGGGGAGAACTTTAACCTGGGTTGCAGATTATTCTGCTAAGTCATCTTGTAGCTGCCTCCGCTGAAATTGAGCTAACATCATAGATATGTTTTTCTTGCTCCACTGCCATTGCCATGTGAATCACAAATAATTCCGGGTACGACACTCTTTGTACTTGGCAAATAAAAGTGATTCTGATTCTAAGAGTTGCTATTTCAGCACTGTTTTGCCAAATCATATTACAACAGTATGGTTCAGTAGAAAAAGAGTCCAAGTTAAATATAGGGTTTACATAATTTACAAATCATTACATTCTGTTTTTATATATATTTTACACATTGTCACAATGGCACAGTAATCGTGGTTGGGGTGTCTTGGCACCCTATGGAAAAAAATACAGGAGACAAAAAAGGGAGCCCGATAGTGCAGTATGTCAATAGTAGGTGTGTGGAGAAATCAATTGATTGAAAGGGCTACTCACAAAGGAGGGTTGCAAGGGGCAACCGACCACAGGAAGCAGGTGGAGACCATAAACCCGACTCCACTCGGGGTGGTCCTGGACGGACATGGTTGCGGTCGCTCTCTAAGATGAAAAAGGATGGACAAAACATTAACCGTGGTAAAACAACGGGTGTTCTGTCACCACCCCTCGGACAAAACATGTACGGGGGTATAACTATGCACAATAAGGGAAAGAGGCGCCCTGATTTGAATAAAAGCTTTTAAAACCAGTTTAAAAACGAAGAAGCAGGTCTGAGCCCGCTTCCTCAGGCCAATACAGTGCCAAATGACAGAAATCATGTAGCATAGAGAGGCTCCCTATGCTACATGATTTCTGTCATTTGGCACTGTATTGGCCTGAGGAAGCGGGCTCAGACCCGCGAAACGCGTTGCCTGTGCTCAAATAAAAATATTTTGTAAGTTTACAGAGATTTCGTCATTGAGGTAAGATACCTCATTTTTCTTTTTCGTTTTTAAACTGGTTTTAAAAGCTTTTATTCAAATCAGGGTGCCTCTTTCCCTTATTGTACAATGGCACAGTACTCTTCTTCTCCTTATGGTAGGCCTTCTGTTTGCACACTAAGGGTCTGGTATCTCCAGTTGTCTAAAGGTAAATTGGCACAAATTAGCATATGATCTGTCATAGATGTTGATATTATACAGTACTTTGAATAGGCGTGAGCTGTAAGCAGGGATCGTACATTGACAAGTAACTAATGTACACACTACATTATTGACAGTCTCTTACTGTGAAAGGTCACTTGTCTTGCAAGTGATGAATATCATGTACATGGTGTTCATCACCAAACACATTTGCAGATACACCATGGAGGTTTAGAATGGAGGTCTCCCTACATTGTGGCTCCGGTATCTACTAGTTCATTGCTCATCAGTTGTCCACATTTCTTAATGATCCTGTTATTTTGTGAGGCTATCAGACAGCTGTTGTTTTTATTGTCTGGCCATTATCGTGATTTGATCAAGTCGTTATTTTCTTGTTTTTAGCACCAATGTCAGGCCCCCTTTTTACATTGCCTGCCTTTATTGGCTTGCCATGCACACTCCAATATGAGAGTCTAATTCATGAAATTATAAACAGATATGTTCTTGTTCATGCATGGTGGGATGTATTTTATCAGAGCCTTTTTTCATCCTTTTACTTTATTATGGATTACATTAGCACTGCCTCTAACGAAGCAGGCACCAATTTGGATATGTGCATGTAGACAGAATACATGGTAACTAGCCACGCTACAAATGTTGCTCAGAACTATATTGAATACTTTGACAGCTCCCTAACCTATTGCAACACATTTCACCTGTAATAAAAGAGCTACATATATTTACCAATCAATTATCAGTCTGGGCATGTGATCAGAATTCTTAATTCAAAATATGCCATCTAGAAGGAGGCAGGGAATAGCAGAGGGATGCTAAGTTTATTTGGCCCTAAGCAGCAAAAAATGTGTGCCCCAAGCCCCCCACCCACCTTCCTTGTCAGAAGCCCCTTCATCTATTATAATTAGCCAAAGTGCCCTCCCAATAGTTAGCCCTCTAGTATAAGGAGGTAGTCAAAGGTGCACCTCCCCCCAGTATAAGTAGCCACCCGTAGTATAGGTATCACAGGTGTCCCTCAGTATAGATAGCCACCCCCATATAGTCAGCCAAGTTGTCCCCCCAGTATAGATAGCCACCCCCGGTATAGGTAGACAAAGGTGCCACCCCCCCCCCCCCCATTATGGCATTGGTGTCAGTGGGCATATATAGTGTCCATCTGGTTCCCCATCCCCAACACTTACACACATGCAGATCGGCAGTGACCCAAAAAGAGGAAAGCAGTGCATAGTAACCATGCGGCACACTTCAAATGCAGGAAATGAGCAATGACCTCACTTCCCCATCAGAAGTGTATTTTGGTACATGGATGGTCACTGCACCACTCTCCCCTCTGTTCAGGTTGTCGCTGATCTGAGGTTTGTGTATGAGTGACTGGGAGGCAGGGATGGCTGTACAAGTCACAGACAGGGTAGCCTGTCAGCATGGGAGAGCCCTGCTGTGGGTGAGTCCCCCAGCGGCTGCTTGGTTCGCCTGGGCCTAGCTGTACCCCTGGCCAATAGGCAGGTTCAGTATCTACTTAACCATTTTAGCCTTTTGGATGTTGCTGTCACATCCAAAAGGCTACTGCCGCGTTCTCCCATGCCGCCGTCCTTAAGCCCGGTGGCCAATGAATTGGAATGCAGTTCCCATTCATTGATCTCAGTCCCCGTTAGAAAGACCGACAGCTTCTATGAGAAGCTGCGGTCTTTCTGAACAAAGAAAAAAAACGCGTCCTCCCTATACTTCCTGTAAACGAGAGTGCTTGCTCACAGGATGGAGTAAAAAAAAAAAAAAAATGACTGTGGCCATCTTGTGGCCAATTAGTAAAACTACATGTACATACATTTTTTTTTTACACAAACACAATAAATTACATTTAAAATTAACTGTTTACCTCCCACACCCAAAAAATACCTAAATACAATTTTTAACTAGCAAAAATAAATAAAAATTACAATAAAAACAAAACAAAACAAAACCCATAAATAGTTACCTAAGGGTCTGAACTTTTTTTAATATGCATGTCAAGAGGGTATATTACTAATATTTTTTT